>NW_009205015.1:0-38975 GCF_000690835.1 Fulmarus glacialis
CATAGGATGATATCAGAATACTTTCTTAAGCTGATAAGACTAAACCATTTAAGAAAACAACCTTTGGACTGCTTTGGACTTTTGGATTTTTGCAGAAAGAGTTATGGAAGTGAGAGTATCCTCCTTAATGAAAGCTATAGGAAGTTGTATTAGGTTGGATTCAATGAGCCACACCACAGCTCTTTTGGTAAACTTAGACAATTGTTGCTTCTAGAAGAAGTTTTGCAGCTAGAAGAGACATATCCTAGTACATTCATGAGTAGAACTGTGCAGAGACTAAACTTTGGCCTCAGAGATCTGCAAGTGTCCTGCAAGGACACTGAAATCTTGAAATTTACTGTTGTCTAAAGATTATCTCTGAATAAATTGGGGGGGGGCGAAAAAAAAGCTTTAATTACAGTTTGCCAGAACTTCAGAAACAAAGAGTGGTTGTGTGAACCTTACTTCAAGAGAATGTTTCCAGTGAAGGATATTATAAGTTTGCCAGTCATATAATTAACTTTAAGTTTTGCATCACAAATTTGAGTAGATTACACCAGTTTGGAAGAAAAGACTTCAAATTTTTTAAAAAATGTATTTAAATAGAGTGTAGCTAGAATTGAAGGATAAACTGAAAACAAAAGAAAATCTGACATTTCAAATGGAATATTAATGGCCAAATATTTTGGTTTGGACGCTGGAAGCATTCATGAATTTGTAACCAATAAAAATCCTTCTTGGGACATTCAGCAGTGCTGATGATAATTGACTATTCAGTTGGAAAGACCTTCAGTATAACTTGATATAGTACAAATGTCAGGGAGATTATAACTCTCTTAACTGTGATTGAAATCCCCAGTCAATTAAAGGGAGGAAGTTAGAGGGAATAAACCAGTATTAGATATCTTCATGGTATATGACGCGTAAAGTTCCCGTTAACACACTCAGAGCTTTCATTTTACCCCATCCCCTGGTTCAGAGGAGCATTATGTTCTTGCTCTTGGTGAAACAAATGAATTTTTTATATTCTTATTTATTAATAGGCGTTCCCGCATTGTTTACCTTTGTAGCACCCGAGGGGCTCACATATTAAAGTTACACATTACCTCAAGCAGCAGGGATGCCCTGCCTGTGTTGTTTTGCTGGGGGGGGGCTGCGTAATCCCTCTTCCCTCGCAGTCGCTGCTGATGCTCTGTTGGGCGATGCTGAGGAAAGATCAGCACCAGACCGGAGGCCCGGGAAGCGGTGGTGAGTCGCAAGCCGGCTTCGGCGGGCAGTTCCGCTGTTACCTCAACCAGAACTTTACAATTTCCTATTGAGGAGTCTTTTCAGGGTGTATTGACAGGAGTGGCAGACAGGGTAATGAAAGACAAATTCCATAACGCAAAAGGCAGAGGCGCTGACAATGAGATCAGAGAGCTGACCCCTGACCCAAGTCAGCATTTTCTTTTCTCTCCTTCTCCTTCCCTCTCTCTTTCTCAGTTTACTGTTTCGGGTTTGCTTATTATACGGAGCAGTTTCAATTGTGACCCTGAGCCCATTATTGCTTTGCCTTTTCCCCTCCCCTCAAACAATTGTTTGGAAAATAGCCCCAACAATGTGGAAAAGATGCTGATAAGTATAGAAAAGAGAGGTTAATGAGAAAAGCTCAGAGCTGCTTGCAGTATATATGGAAGAGAATAAAAGGAAGAGTAGCGTTTTCAGTGCTGGCGATAACAAGAAAGATTAGTGCAAGTCTTCTCTCTCCATTTATATAAGTGTGTGTGTGTGTGATGAAGTCCTTCTGTCAGCCACTTTCACCAGGAGGATAGGACAAGCAGTGTCATTTCATTTCCCATAGTGATTTAAGGCTTCAAGCCATAACACCAAGATATGAAAGATGTCTCTATGTTGTCATTTTTCAATCACTTCTTCCCTTTTTTTAGTCTCTTCCTACAGACTCGCATTCATTAATTAAAATAATTTGTGGTATATATTGTTACTGATTTAGCTCATGAAAAGAGGAAAATATACTGGTTTACCCTAGGGGTGGCAAGACTGGCATTCTGCTGGACACTAGACATTTCGCTTCTGAGGTACATGGCTTCTTCAGTCCTATATTCTTTTAGGATATGCTGTCTCATCACCAGTTGTGTTATGACATTCATACACTTAAAACATCTAGATGTTTCCCCACTTTAAAGTTTGAATAATGGGTAGTTGAAATAACCCAGTTATGCAAATCGTAAAGATGCCTTTCAAGACTTTTCCTTCATTTGTCATCTCCAGAAGGTTTTCTTACTTTCAGGATCCTCTTCACATGCTATGTGAGATGTCTCTGTTGTACTGTATCAGTCTCACTGATATTCAGCTAGTTCCATCTTCACTCAATGAATTTAAACTTCTGCAAATAGTGTGAGGGATACAGCCGATTGCTTCCTAAATGGAAATCTGAATAATTGGGAAACTGATTTAGGCAGAACCTAGAATCCTTATCTGATGACTGCACTGAAGACCATATCAGCAAAGACATTAAAAGATCGAAAGAATTGTTTGTGCTTGTGGAGAAGAAGAAACAAAAAAAAGAAAAAAAAAAATATTTACACTATTAGATGTATCAGTATTTATTCTCCAGGAATGTAGTGTTTTAATATCCACAAACTACAAGGTACTTGAAACCAAACAGGAAGGGATGGAGAACAAAAAAATCCCATGGAACAATGCTAAGAATTTTCAAGTTGTTAGGCCCCCTTTTTCTTTCACAAGATCAGCACATTGCAAGAGTTTGGATGCTAAGTGAAGTTTGTGCTGATGAGAAATATCCCTTTTGTTTGACAAACAGAACGGGAGAAACGTTACCTACTGTCTTTAATAAAGATATCCCCTGCCAATATTGGTCCGAGCCTTGAAGAATGCAATCATAAGACATGCTGCATTAGCTGCAGTGCTGTTCTTAATAATTTAACTGCAGACAAGCAAGTTCCGGATCCCAAAATTTTAGGTGCTATCAACCTATAAATGAAAATATAGACTCTCCCCAGGAAAATTTATAATGAAAAAAGAAATTAAAAAAAAATTCTGAAGTCTGTTGAAATGTTTGACAAACAAAAGTAGCAGTGTTTTAACTAAACCACTGAAAACCTGCTGATAGTTAATAAGATACTTACTGGGAAGATTTTGTTATTTATAAAACTTTATTATACTGCATTATTAGAGACTAAATACAAGAAGCTTGAAGAGTCATCTAAAACTGACCTTTCTCTGTCTCTTCCTCTAGCTTGTCCTGTTATTAGAAATAAGTTGGATATGGAAAATATTCCTTCTTAAAGCAACATATCCCTTTGGGAGTAATTTTGTTCTCTGGCCAATAGACATTTTTGTTTCTCTTACAGGACATTTATCAGGTTCAAGCATGTTTTGCCTCTTTTGCAAAGGACCACAAATCAAATCAAATATCACAAAGTACCTAGGGATTACCTATGCCTCATGCTGAACCTTATTATAGGTACTCTTTCTTACACCAGCCTCTCCCATACGAAAGTAGCCCTATTAGTATTCTCTACTAATGCTTTAAAGCAGGCCATTGGATAAGGGAATAAAGATGGAACCTTTAAATTATTAATAATAAAAAAAGTCTCCTATATCATGTCAATTCAGCAAAAAAAAGCAATTTGCTACGGTGGAATAAGCATTAATTGAAAGGTTGACCTTCATTCAGCACAACTTAGACAAGATCAGCAGAGTGGAGGCACTGGCGGACTGCAGATCTCCAGAGGGCTTCCAGCTTCCTGTTGTGATACTTTGGATGAGGCTCTGAGTTCTGCCTCACTTCAGGGACTTGTTAAACTGCTGAAATTTGTGAAGTGAGGAAAAGAGCGCTATTTGTACACAGGCTTCTGGCACGTTTCAAAATATGGGGCCAGCAGGGTCATACCTTTCAGCATCGACCTGTGAGCTTGCCTGCCTCACACTCCCAAAGCATCAGTCAGAATGGGGAGCCACGTGTGGATAGCAGGATACTTCTACTTAAGACACTATGGCACCTAAATTTGGATTTTCTATTGATTTGGTTTCATCAAATTGAGCAGATAAGTGTATTGTCCAGTGTTTATTGCAGGTCCTGGCAATCATCAATGGACTGTGAAACCAGGTGTCGTGGTTTAACCCCAGCCAGCAACTAAGCCCCACACAGCTGCTCGCTCACTCCCCCCACAATGGGATGGGGGAGAGAATCAGAAGAGTAAAAGTGAGAAAACTCGTGAGTTGAGATAAAGACAGTTTAATAGGGAAAGTAAAAGCTGCGCATGCAAGCAAAGCAAAGCAAGGAATTCATTCACTACTTCCCATTGGCAGGCAGGTGTTCAGCCATCTCCAGAAAAGCAGGGCTCCATCACGCGTAACGGTGACTTGGGAAGACAAACGCCATCGCTCCAAATGTCCTCTCCCTTCCTTCTTCCCCCAGCTTTATATGCAGAGCATGACGTCATATGGTATGGAATATCCCTTGGGGTCAGCTGTGTCCTCTCCCAGCTCCTTGTGCACCCCCAGCCTGCTCGCTGGTGGCGTGGGGTGAGAAGCAGAAAAGCACTGCTTTGTAAGCACTGCTCAGCAATAACGAAAACATCCCTGTGTTATCAACGCTGTTTTCAGCAGAAATCCAAAACACAGCCCCATACTAGCTCCTATGAAGAAAATTAACTCTATCCCAGCCAAAACCAGGACAGCAGGCAAAATCATACTTTCCAAAACATGCTTTTCCTGGGAGAGTAGATGTTCTAAATCCTGCTTCTGGAAGTGGAATAATTTTTTCCAAAGAAGAAAGAAAATATGTGCATGACTTTATCATTGTTTAAGTAAGCTGAAAATAGAAATAAAATTAGTTTTGTTGAAACTTTTTGGAAATTATGAAGCATATGCTCCAAACTTGGTGCATATTTCTGTATGCCGTCTCTAAAGTCAATAAGTTTTTCAATCCATGTTTTATAATTAACCAGTAGTAACTTCACCTCAATGAAGTCTTATGACATCAGGGTCATATCTAAAGAGTCATTTTCAGATTCTACACCTCTCGAGAAATGAGATTCTCTAGCTAATGTCAACTGAGGAAATGTCAGAGCTCCAGCTGGATGATGGAACTGCTCCTGCTGACATACCATATTACAAGAAGACTAAATATCAGGCTCCTCAATATTATTTTTCTGTTTGAAGCAGATTGTGGTTTGCAAAGTTAGAGCAAGGAAGAATGAACATGTGATGTCCAGTGTGGCAGATGGTGTTCAAATAGCCCAACAAAACAAAACCAGTTGTTTTGCGTAAACACTGACAAAAGATTTAAGTTACTTGCCTCATTTTTCTCTGGCCATACGTCCTTGTGGAAAAAAAAAAACCCACAACAAAAACAAACCAACAAAAAAAAACCCCCTCTGCAAAGTGATTACAAAACCATCCAGATCAAACATTGTCATTTGAATATGCATACCAATGGAAAAACAGATGTATTCTTGATTGTTTGGGGACAGATTTACTATCACTGAATAGAATTCTGGAAATCAAGATGATAGCATTTACAAAATGTCGGACAATCTGCATTGCATATTAAGTAGAAACAGAGGATTCATGAAAATATTCTTCACACTGCTGTCAAGATCACAGAATTAGGTGATCTGTTCACTTCTTTGATGTTCTGCCATAGCTAGTTCATGGTGTGACATCATAATACAAGTGGGAAAGGAAATAAGTTAATTTTCAAAGCTGAAGGAAAATGACATGATCAATGAATTAAAACTGTGGGGAAATGGGACAGTTCAGGCTTCTGTGCTGTTTCTGGAAGTATGATAGTGAGCAGTAGATACTTTTTGGATCACATTTTATGTATACTTTTCATTACTTGCAGACTTTGTTTCTGTTTTTTGACTTTCTAGAAACTAAATGCTTTTTAAAGTCAAATAAAACTACTGCTTACTTCTGTCATTTGCTGGAAAAGTGGAAGTGAGTGAAAAGGGTAGATAAAGTACTTCATGGTTTAAATATCTCTGCATTCAGTAAAATTCAGAGGCTCTTTAGAAATACAATTTACAGTACAATTCATTTATATTTTTAGTGTTCTTTTGTAGTACAGAATTAGGATGGAGCACAGATGAGGTTAGTTCACATAATGGAACAATATAGCAGGACAGAAAAATATAAGCTAAACTGGTGCTGCTGTGACCAACCTCACAATGGAGAAGGCAAACGGGGTCTTGTGTTACTCCACTGGGGGAATCATAACCAAATACAGTGCCTCCTTGGGGGAACTCTTCAGGTAGAGTGCGAAGTGTAATTTGCTATAGTTCTTTTAAAGGTAAAGCATACTCCTGCTTACTCTTTGGGGTATTAAGTAGACAAAAGTAAGCCAGAAACCTACTTCTCCTCTTTACCCCAACTCTATTCTTTCCCCGTTACAAGGTGTTTTTCTAATGACAATGCCCTTTATGAGTTTTTGATGTAATGCTCTACAGGGGAGCCACACGATCATCCCTGCATTCCTCCTAGAAATTGTTGTATGAAAGGGAAAACTGGAGTCCCTAATCTACATAGATTGTGAAAAGGCGTAAAAATTATCTGTATAGCACTGCACACAGAGAAGGATAAAATAGGACCAGCTGGGGCTTGTTCCTTATGCTTTCTCCTGTGTTACACTGTGCAGGGAAGATATCATCATTGGAGGTGGTTGGATCCATATGATATATCTTCCCCACCCCTGTAATATTCAGGGGGAAAAAATCAAGGAAAAAACACCCAGAAACTGTAAGAGTTTTACTGATTTCCTAAGTACTCAAAATGTGTACCACAGTTTGGATTATAACTTCTCTCGCATTGTTTGTCTGTTTGCCTACTCCCTTATTCAGACTCAGTGTCTGACAATTTCCTCACCTCACCTTCATATCTTCCTCTTCACTTTTCTCACTTTTTCTGTCTGTCTAAATCTGCTCCATTTAACTAGTTACCTTTTCATTATACCTCTTCCTTCGACCAAAAATATGCTAACTAGCTGACATGAATCACCATCATATTGATCATTCTACTTTGTGTGTTATCCTTCTTCATCTGTCTTTCTATAGCTTGCAAGCTTCTGAAAAAAAAGACTGCCTTCAGCTCTGAACATAATGCACAGTTCAGTTCATACCACAGAAGGGGTCTTAGCTCTTGTTGGCTTATACGCAGTATAGAAATAAACATGTGTACTTCAGTATGGTTCTAAACAAAATTACAAATGTACATATTCCTTTCATAGCAACATCAATTAAATTGATGTGCAGTCCCACTTCCTACTGTGAATGTAAAAGTGAGCATACATGATCTACATCTTTAGAAAATTTTGTTAGTTTTCTAAATGTGTAAGCTAATACAAGATTAATTCATGTTTTCATCATTTAGTGTCCATATATCTCTCTCAACTACTTCTTTATTGGTTTTGATAGCTTTTGTTTTCTTTATTCTTTTCCTTGTCCATCTGTATTGAATCCTTTCTCTGGCTTTGTCTACTCTCTATAATGGTGGCATGTGAAGAATGGTAAGACAGTATTTCTGAAACTAACTGACTTTGTGTTTTTCCTTATATCCTATCTCGCATCACTGCTCAGTGTTAAGCAAGTCGTTATATCTCATGAGTGGTGAAAATTGTTATTATAACTACACTTTTAGTAAAAAATAGTTGAATTCATACTGCACACTAGACAATTTTACTTTTTAAAATTTTGTCTTGTTTCTTCCAAATGATCATAACTTTCTGAAAGGTACTAGCAGTCTTGAAAGCTTCTCTTCCAGTAAAAAAGGTGGAAAAACTTTTGCTTTTTGAGTAAAATTTGTTGAGCAATCCTTGAGGCATTGTCTCTAAAACACCTTCTCCTCTCCGCTTTCTAGCTAATAATTTTTACGCAGTCCTATCACAAACACTCTGTGAATTAGGAAGATAATTGCCAGTGGTATTTAGTCAGTTGATCATAGTTATTATGTCACCTGTGACAGAAAGAAATGAAACCAGACCTAAGTGTCTGTTTACTTTCTTAACAGTCAGACAACATTTTGTCTTTTCTAAGTTCTTTGCTGTCCTCTGCCTTGGACAGCCCATCAGGATACTTGGAGTTTTTCCTAAAAAACCTGCCTGCATAAAGTATGGTCCACAAAACTATTCTGGAGAGCCATCAGGAAGCCTTGTTAACAGCTCTGTGGAATAATGGTTCATGGTGCCTTTATGGTAATACATATCTTATTACAATGATAAATTCTGATGTCAATTAAAATTTTGTCTCGGCAATAAACATTTAGGATTAGTAAGAAGTAATAAGATAAGTGTTCTTAGATTAAAAAAAAAGTAAAATAATAATTTCTCCCACAGCAAACTGTTTCTTTCACTCCCTTTTGTGCGTCTGCAAACCAGAAATGAAAGTGTGTGTATTCCCTTTGGGGAATTGCAAAGACATTCTTCATAATACTCTATGCAAATATAGATTAAAAGAGCCTGATAATATGAATAAAGCTTGCACAGATGCGAACATGCTCACCGGTAATTTAACAGGACTATTCATGTGCGCAACTGTTCCTTCACAGGGACAAGACTTGCACAGTGAGTCCTAAAGTCTTAGAGCACGTTTAATGAAGTAAGTTAACGATTTCTCTTCAACATAATAGGACAATCAAGAGCAGGTACTATCTGGGAAACCAACAAAATCTTCCCTGCCCATTCCTATTTGGCCCCATAGGCTACCTGCATTGTTAGCTCTGTGCTGGTTCACGTGATGTACCACTGGGAGCAAGTAGATGCAGGCTGTGCAGATCACTATACAGTCCTTTCAGAAACTCTGTTGCTGCTCGTGGGAAATTATGGCCAACAGAAACAGAAATAAAGAGCCCACCTCTACTACTACTCCTCCTCACTAACCCTCAGACTTAGTGCAGGAGCTAACATTCAGGTGGGCTCAGGTACCATTTATTTTATCTAGCATTATTTATTTTAATCTGCAACAGCCCAGCTACAAATCTAAGCCTTTGCCTTCAGCTGTGCAGTTCTGCCTTACTGCCTTTTCAGTAAACCTTCACAAAACTACCTTCAGATACCCAAGGTGCCAATTTTAGGAGGGTACTCTCCATGTGGTCTTCTGGAGAGAGGTGGTCTCCTTCAGAGTGCATACAGTTTAAAGCCTGCAGGCTCCTACTCTGGCTGACCCATCTGATGCTATCCTCACTTCTTTGGCCATACAGCTCACCTATACTTGCAAAGAAAATGTCCACCGCCTTTTCTCTGATCCAGAGTGTGGGTGGCACACAGTCCATTTACACAGCTAAACTCTCTCCTCGCTCCAAAGCATACGGCCTCATATATACTGCTTACTGTCCCTGGTCGGCCCCAGAAGTGTGTCTGAGAGGATGTCGTTTGCACAGATTGTGCAACTGTGCCAGAACTGTGTTAGGCAGGCTGCAGTAAGATTGTATGGACAGTTGCTCATCCAAGCTTAACCACAAAGCATTTTACTTTTAGCTAATCCTCTCTCAACAAGACCATTCTCCCCATATGTAGGGGGACCTAAGACTACACTTCCCTGTGGTTCCGTGGTGTCATTTTCCATCTTGCATGAAAACATCATATAGGATGAGGTGGATAATATTAGAGTTTGATTTATATGTCAGAACTCATATCATCCAGCTAGTCTTGCGCTGTTGGTTGAATTTGATGGTTGGTTTTAAACTGTATTTTGGCAGTTGTATTGGCAGAATTGTGAATTTCTCTGCTGATGTTAGTAAGGCTGTTCATTTTCTCAGATACTGATAAACCAGAGAAGGTAGGCATGTGCCATTTAAGTTGAAGCTTGATTGCGAAGCCCTTATTTCATGTTGGTAAGTCATTACATAGCTGGTGGTTGGTCTTCAGCCTATTGGTAACTGCCAAGCCTTGGAGTACTGCCCAGTGTTAAAGACTCCTATTAAAAAAAAAAAAAAAAAAAAAAAAAAGATTGCTATTATAGCTTTAAACATACTTCAGGGCTCTTTTCCTAATGAACCACTGTTAGGCTGTTTTGACCTTCAGTTTCAGAAGGAAGATCCTAAATTACTCTTTTCAATCAGCATCTCCTTTTGGCCCTCATTTTCCCTCATTCCTCTTTCACTGCCTTTTGAAGTTTCAAGAGGCAAGATCTGCACTTAACCTGTGGTTCTTCCCAACCCCAATACATGCTTTATAAATCTTTGAGTCTTTCATACTGTGTTCCCTACTGTATAGAATAAAGTGGAAATTGACTTCTGCAGAGGCCATTACCAAGATTTATTGATCTGAAAGGATAACATTTTCTTAGGCAAAACTGAAGCTAAACATGAAGGGAAGAGACTAAACATATTTGGTCGTGTGAGCTTTTTATTGCTGAGGTGCCAGGACCTTATTTCCGTTTTGGAATAATCTATTCTCTTTCTTTTCTTTTTTTTACGCTCACAGAAAATGTCCGTATTTGTTTCCATGTTGTAGTTCAAAGCCTCTCTTTTTAAGTTTTAGTAAGGACACTTCTCTGCAGGCTTTCCCTTAGGCCTGAAGTGCGTTTGTTGTTCCTGAAATTTCTGCAGCAGTTCTTTTTAATATCATGCCAGCTTAGAATTGAATTGCTTTTCACCTCTGGCATCTGTGACATGAAAAATATACTTTTCTGTGTTCTGAAAATAAGAGACAGTTAGTATTTTGACATTTAATGAGTCTAGACCTACCAGTTAGGCAGACTCAAATCTTTACGATAGTGGTTTTTCAGCATGTATTTAAAACCTATTTTTGATGTTTCCAACTGATGTAACTAAATATGTTTTAGAAACCTGATTTTCTGAATTTTGTGTTTTTTCAGTCATAGGCCACATATTTTTCAGAGAGGTTAAGAGTTGCATGAAATGACTAAAATAGATTTGTATATATGGCATCCCATTTGTGAAATGTTTGATAATAGTTAAACCTTAACATGTGATTTGTCCTTTAAATATCTAAACTAAACCTAAATTTCAATGTATTGCTAAATGTAAGCAATACTGTAATAGCAAAAAGGAGCATAATAGAAATGATTTCTGGGATAGTGGTAATCAATCCCTTTTTTTTGATAAACAGACTGTCAAACTGCCATTTGAAACTTCTTAGAGAAACCATATTGATCATAACCGCAGTTTGCTCTTATTTATAGCTAGCTAGAGCTTGAATGCCTTATCTGAGTTGTGCAAAAACTTCTTTGCCTCTTCCATAATTTATCGAGATTTGTAAGTGTTGTTTATCTATCTGCTCCTCTGATTTGTGCTCATCAGCCCTTGCTACCAGTTTCCTAATGTAAATATCCTCTCCTTTGCCTTTTAAGACACATGGGGATATCTTTTCTCACATTAAGCTCATTTTTGGTATGTGTAAGATCTGGCTTTTAGGCCAGAAATCAGCAGCTTAGGTGGACTCCAGAACCTCTTTGATTTTGAAAGGTCTTTGTACAGGGGTCCATCCCCTTGGATCTGATAAGACTCAACACACAGGCTTGGCCATGCCAAGCCACACTGAAGTAATTACTTCGAGTTGCTCTGCTTGCAAATTTATTTCATTCAATTCAGCTGGTTTCGCTTATAAATCTAAAGTGACATAAAATCTTTGTCACTACAAATCAAATTATTCCAATCTTAGGAATGAAATGTTGTTTTGACTTTCAAAATGTAGGCAAAGTTCTGTTTTATGGAAACTAGTTTTTAATACACACTGGTTAGAGTAATGAATGAGTGGTGAGAGGATTCCATGATTCATAAAACTAACCCATCTCTTTGTTAAATTAATTGTTTACAGAAGTAGAGCAACTGTATTTTGCCTTCCAGCCATGCATGTGAAGTCAGACTGATTCCTTTACCAAACTCACTTCCTGCAACCTGCTGCTCCTTACAGGTTCAATACAGGTTGGCATCTCATGCTGTTTAATACCTCTTAGTCTTGCTTAGTGCTGATGTTTTCGGAGCTGGAGTTTTGCAGTATATGGTTTGGTTTTAACAACATGGACTTTAAACCCCACTGTGGCCATTATGACTTAAAGACACATATGTCTTCAAGTTAGCCTTAGTGTTCTTCAAGTTAGCCTTAGTGTTCTTCAAGTTAGCCTTATTGTTCTTCAAGTTAGCCTTAATGTTCTTCAAGTTAGCCTTAGTGTTCTCACTTCAGATCTGTTACTCTTTCATGTGCATTGCTCTTTTACGTCGTCTCTAGTGAGTGTCATACATAAGACCAGGTAATGGCCAAGGAAGCTTTTTCAAGCTGTTCCACACGGGAAAGAGAAAGAAAATGTCTGGTCCTTCAGTCCTCAAGGAAGATTACTACCCAATTCCTTAGCAATTACAATCAGAATTACAAGGTGGGTATTTCCTTCTATCACTTTTGTCTGTTCTTAAAGACCAAAGTGCATAAGCAATGTTCTATTGGGTCCAAACAATGGATCTTTTTCGGAAGGATACCTTCTCCATTCTCATGATAGGCTGTCCCCTGCTACTGTCGCTTTGGAGTACTGCATTTTCGAACAGCTTTGGAGTACTGCCTCTTATTCTAATGCAAACTGATCCTTTTAGTATTTTGTCAGCCTGAACCTCAGAGTTTAAAACTTTTATTATTTTTTCATGTCAGAGAAAGACTGAATCTTTTTTATCCCCATTGCTCTCTCTACTCAGATGCATATATGCCCCCTCTCTGTCCAAGACATTCTTTCTTCGCCAGGGTGCATACTGCCCACTCCAAACTAGTGCAAGGACATTAAGCTATTTTGCTTATGGTCCTGGGTGAAGCTCCTCTTTCACACCGTCTTGGAAGCAGTTATCTGAGGTAGAAATCAAAGGCTGTGGGCCTGAATCTGAATATTCAGAGTGTCTGCGTAAACATTCATGTTGTCTGTGTAAGCTTTATGTCATAGTCCTCTGGTTTTTCTAGAGATTAAAACCTTTTAAATGGATTCATAATTTTACAAGTATTTGCATAGACAGTGTGAAATACTAAAGCCATGTAACATGGCTGAGTTTTACTTTCCTCAACCCCAAGTGTAAAGGTCTCTTGATGAAAGGGTAATTGTTAGAGTGTTGCAAAGCTTCAGCAAATAAATACAATCAATTCACCTTCTTTAGCACCCGTGTACACATTCACACCTTGACAGTTTCCCCTATACTTCTCAACTTTTTCATACATATATATACTTCTCTCCCAAGAAATGATAGGTGCAGTTATGCTTACTCACTTCGCTATTCCAAGAGTGCTTTGTATTTTGTCTTGGCCCATTCAATCACAGGCAGAAAGAACTGTAGGAAGGAAAGAGCCTTGTGTTTCAGGACAGTCATATCCAAACTCTTTGAGATGACCTTTTAGACACCCTGTATTCACATGTTCTTTTTAATCAATGACAAAGGAGGAAAAGTGAGAAGAGTCTAGTTGTTAATCACAAATATAGATGTAAATATTTGTTCTTTGCTCATGGAGGAACTGGAGCTGCTTCCAGCCGTTAAAACAATCAAAGGCATTTGATTGCACCCTGCTATGGAACAATCCCCTGCCATGGAAGAAATGAGCTGCTGCCAACTACTTTTTCTAATATTTCACAACTTCTTTGAGTCCTTCCGTAATGGGAGGGCTACACAATGTAACCTTTGAGAAGTGCTACTGTAGGAGCAAGCAGTAACAGAAGTCTCCAGCACAGAGAAATCACAATGTCCTAGGAAGCCTCAGAAAAAAGTAGTTTCTCTTAACAAGCTTAAGGGCTGAACCTGTAATTCTAGCCCACAGATACCCTAGGAATTATAGTTACCAAGATTACATTATTGCTCTGAATTTTAAAAAAACACCTACAAGTAGAGATCATGAAGTGGAGTAATGTCTATGTGAGAAGGCACTTAGATATTTGGAAGTTCTAGGGTTAAGTTGTGAAAGTGTATCTTCATATGTAATACTTCACTCACTTGGAATCCTCATGGAAGAAAAATAATCTTATTTGTGAATGCCTGTGTTGTTTGTAAATTCACAGAAGTGTGGGGAGGTAGTCAGGAAAGTCAAAGAAAATTCAGACTCTAAAAGGAACAGGTTTACACTTTGATTAGATCATCAAGTAACATTCAAGAATGGCTCTAACCATTTTCCTGAATGTTGTAGAAGATACTTCCTCCTACAGGGCACAAGCCAGAAAATCTTAATGTTAACTTGTATGCAGCTATACTATTTCCATGTTTCAGGAACTAACAATGAGAAATGTATGTTTCTTCCACATTCCCAGTGTACGCTTTACATAACATTAAGTTGTTAACATTATCCTCATACACTTCTGCAGTTCCACTTTTATGCAATGATGAACACCTTATTTTGCAATGTCTGATGTTATTTTGCAATGTCTAACACTGACAGTTTAAAAAATATTTCTATCTTTGAATAAGAAAAGGTCATACTTTAAAAGTTTTAGAATGTTATGATAGAAATCAATATAGTGAAGGTCAAGCTATCCACAAAACTTTTTTTGAATGTTTTATGTATTGGTTCAAGCCTTACAAGTTACACACATGGGATCCACCAAATTTTAATCCCTTACCTTTCTCTTTCTAGGAGCCAAAGAAATCCTCAATTAAAAAAGAATTCAAATAAATCTTAAAATGTACTGTGAGAGCTAAACATATGGAGGCTAAAGATATAGAAGTTATTTCTTTAATTTGACTCAAGTTTTTCTTAAGATTATTGTATAGAAATGAACTGTTCCAAGATGATGTGAAGACTCAGATCAATAACTGACACATCTTAAAGATGGGATTATTTAATTTCATTAATTCATTGTTAGAATGCGTCTTTCAAAATTACTTTTTTTCAAGAGTTTAAACGTCAAATATTACACAATTTACATCAACTGTTGTTTATACAGTTTTATATGATACTTATAACTGCAGTTGCTTGAAAATTATTTTGTGTAACATCCAGATATGTTAAAATGTGTACATGGATTTACTTTTGAAACTAAGAAGTGCTTATCTTTTAGTGAACACAGGTATTACAAAGGAGTTTAATCTTGAGTTTATATATTGACAGTACAGATGGAAGAGGTTGTAAAGTGAATGTGCTATGCTGATTATTTATTTAAATTTTGTAAAGATAGATTTCTTTGGGTAATATTATATCTTTTGCAATATTTTTTCCAACGGATGAGTAGAGTTTTTCAAACAACAGGTGAACACATTTAACAATCTTGGCTTGTATTTCTGTATTTCCTTTATATGGGTTCTGAATTTCTCACCTTCCCTTATAGCTCTTTTTTCTGTTGATAGGTTAAGATGAATTTTACAGGATCTAAAGTAAATATGAAAAAATGGTGTGTAGATGATTAAACAGGAGTAAAGTACAACACAGCAATGTCTTCACAGATAATTTCATGAAAAAATGCAGTAAGATTAAAAGCTCAAAATAGCAGCAGCAAAAGAATTTCTTATTAAGCCTGAATTGTGCTCTCAAAACACAGTCTATTCTATGCATGCTTCCAGAGATGTGTTACTTCCTGGCATTTTGGAGGGTATTTTTGCACAAGGTTTTTATCCTTGTCAGGAATCTCAGGAACAATGTTGCATGTTATTCATTCAATATATAGGCAAATTACAATTAGAACTGAGAGAACATAGTATGAGGAAACATAGGTTAAACAATAAAAAAGAATTCCAGCTCCGTGACCCTTGCTGAGATAGAAAATATACAGCATATTAATAATTTATACATATGTCCATATGTGTATGAGGAATACGTACAAATGACGGAAAGCTGGGGGGATAAGAGAAAGTGGAGTGGATCTGAAGAAAAGTATAAAAGGTTTATTTCACTCTTATAAGAAAGGACATAGAGACAGCATTGCTGTATAAATTTCTCTGTTAGAAGTTTATTTTCTTTTAAAGCACTGTTGGTTAAGAGGTATAGAACCAAGGTGTTTATACTAAAAATAATAGGCTTTGACTCTGTAACTGTCATGTGCTTCCAGAAGAGAAGCTGGCATTTCCTTGAATGAATACTCAAACAGAATTCAGAACATTTAAGGGAAAAAAATCTCCTTACAGCCACAACACCATGTATGTGGAGAAAAAGGAGGGTGAAAATATATTTTCTTATGACAAAACTTGTTTTATATAAAAGCTGACAGGCTGAGAAATTAATAGCGGCAGTTGAAACCAAGAGAAACAAATCAGGGCTAATGACAGACTTGTTGAAATTATGTCTGGTTACTTTGAGCACCTCTAAAATTAGCATATGGAGCCTTTTCAATTTAGGCCAGCTCTACTGAAACAACTTGTTTACTCCTGAGGTTCCTACTTAAAAGTGCAGTGAAATTAAAACTACTTGCAAATTTCTGCTTTCTTCTTTTAATTTCCTTGAATAAAGTGTATCATTTCTGCCTAGGCTCATGTTAAAATGGCTTTTGTAAAATGTAATATCCTCTAAGACATTCTTGAGAATTATCATAAAGAAAATACATCTGTGAGGAAATTTTTAAAAAAGATAGAATGAGGGCTCCTAGGACTTCCTATACAGAATTTATAGTTAATATGAAGGTTTGAAAGAAGTGAATTCCATACTCAACTGTAGAGATTTTTACTAACAACAACTGGAAATTTCAATGGTTGCAATATATAAATATGTTAGATGTGGTTAAAAATTAATTTATTTTCCCATAAGTGATTTTTGTTTAAGTCAAAATTGTTTTGTAGTAACCTTATTGGAGCTCTTTATTTAAAGGATCTCATAGCTCCACTACAAATGTCAGAAAGGCTTGCTAGAGGCCAAAAAATCTCTGAAGGAAACACTGTCTTCCTGATAGACCCTTGGACTGCAAAGGAGATACTGAAGAATGAAAAAGGAACTACTGTATTTCTAGCACTAACAAAAATCCAACTGGATACACAAAACCCAGAAAATTTGTGTATGTGTTTAATGAAATGATATTATTGTTGTCTGGGTGAGTATTGACTAAATGTAGAGGTACAAGGTAATGTCTTGGCAACCAATGAATATCTACAAGCTATATCACTTGCACAGTACTTGGATTCTTACAGCATTACTTGTCCAGGCATTAGACAAATGCCTGGACTGCTTATACAAATGAATGCTCTCAGCACATGCATCATTGGGATTAGAAGCAGAGAAGGGCGATATTAACTGTATTGCATGATGGCTGCTCAATCTTGCTTTCCACCACTTGGGAAATAGGATTAAACCAATTGCCTTTTTCATGTACTGCAACTGTGTGAGTAACAGGAGTGCAATAAAGACCATAGCTATAAAAACTGGCTAAATAGGCTGCTACTATGGCTTATCACCTGCTTGGAACATTAAAATGAATGTCATTTAAAACTTTGGAATTTCTCTTTGAAATCCGCAAATTAAAAAGACTTGTGAAACTTTAACCTTGTTGCTTGATTTTATAACAGCCAAGACTAGTTTTGGAACGAACGGTTATGTTAATAATATCCAAACATTCTGACCCCTGCGGATTTGTAGTTCCCATGGACTTGATGGATGTATTTGGAAGCCCTGAAGTACTTGCAATCACTGAGTACTTCTGTACCATCTTAGCTTTCATTTTATTTTGTTGTTTTAGCCTTTTAAATATTATAAATATGTATATACATAGATATTTAAAACTGTACCCCGAGGATTTGAAATTCAGATAAATGTCTGGGGACTGGTTCCTCACATGGAGTTAACTGCAGCTGCCCATTCGCTTATAAAAACAACCCTTAAATTCCATTCTGGTCCAATCTTACAAAATGGTCTCACATCCTCCCCCAGATGACTAGTTAAGAAGAATATGTATATACATGCACATACTGAAAAAAATAGTGAAGTTATGTAGGCAGGATTACATCATGTCTATGGTTAACAGGAGCCAGAACTCTATGTTTTCTCTGCAAAGTTTGTGGCAAGAAGCTGCAGGCCAAAAGGTCAACAAAAATATTTGGAATTGAACATGAAAGGGAAAGGTGTAAGAGAAGAGATGGGCAATCTGAAAAGTTCTTGAAAGAGTTCTCTAGAAAATGAACACTGCTGTTACACTGATCTTTCACAGTTTAGAGAAGAAACAAATTGGTAACATTGAAATCTGAGGGATTTGAGGCAAGTAGCAATAGTATAACAAGCATGATCCAGCTCTTTCTTCTTCACTGTAACTTCACTGCCAATCACAGCACAAAATCCTCATCTTTTTTTTTTTTTTCATTTGAATTATAAGGCTACTAAAATCAGTTACGATGTAGAGGTTAGGCTGCTGCAGATATAGAAAAAAATTACCATGAAGTGCTACTGTGGGAGACTGATAATATTACAAAGTTCTGATACCAGTTTTCTTTGTAAGTTTATACATCATTCCTTCCTCAGCAATGCATATTACTCCAAATGCCACCAAGAGTGGGAAAAGCTCAATTGTTTTGGATCAGCTGAAATCAAAATGTTGAACGGTAGCATTATTTGTTGCTTTTGTAGTCAAGTCTGCTTCCAATAAACCTTCCTATTGGACTTCCTACATTTGAATGGAACACAGGTCTGCTGTCAGAGTTGTCATGAAGTGCCTCAAAAAAAAAGGACTTGGAGGTCAGGACATATCTCTCAGATATAACATGGTAAGCATCCTGTGCAGGTTATGTCTCAAGTGTCAGAAAGAGCTACTGGTGCAATATTTTTGCAATTGAAGTCTTAGAGGATTTTCTCTATCCTAAATGATCTTTTCAGAACTACAGTATTTTAATGGCCTTTTCTACACAGTGATGGAATGGTAATATAGTAGTAATGCAAATTTATTATTTTTTTATTACTTATTTAAATACCTTTTCACACTTTCACTTGAAGAAAAAGGTGTACAACCTTGTCTTTTTATGGAATTCTTTAATTTCTGCTTTCTTTGGATTTTTCTCATTTCTTAGAAATTTCCCTGCCTATATGCCAAATTGATATAAATGAGGGAGGACTTACTCAGTCCTTACCAATTACTTACAGTGCTTTGCAATAGTCAAGGAATATACAATTTGATACTAATTTAATAATTTTCTTAGCAAGTTTTTGCCTGTTTATCATTTCTCCATTTAATCTTATGCTTCACATATTAATTTTCAATTTAAACATACCAATCTAATTGCAAATTTAAAGCCAGTACAATGCATTTCGTTTCATACCCAATTTCATGTGACCTTTGATAAACAGTAAAATGATATGTGTCCACAGTTCAAGAACTAAAAATTTAATAAAAAGAAAGGGAAATGAATATTGTTTTTTCTTGGAATATGTCAACAGGGCAGAGTTTTCCTGATATTTTAAAAATTAGCTAGATATTATTGTAGAACTGTTTAATTTATCAAATACAGCTATCATTTTCATCGTTTTACTCTTACAACTCATTCATAAATCCCAAATTATGATTCTCATTATTAGGAAAAATCCTATCCCCCAATTTCTCTGTTTCTACTTACAATTAATGGATTTGATAAACTGTCTACAGCTATATTACTCTCATAATATATATTTGGTATCTTTAGTGTGTGCCTCCAAATAGGCGTCATCCGGCAGCAACGCTCACCGAACATTTAAAAGAAAGTGGCTTACTTCAAAATAAAGCTTTTTATGCAAACTTGACCAATGTAGTTTTGTATTTGTGATTGTATTTTTGATTTTATTTTAGTGATCCTCAGGGAATGGACACAGAATTGGGATAACAATCTCTTCTGCTTCTAGAGATGAATATAAATCACCAAAATGAGTCCTGATGACACAAACAGAAGTAAGAAGAAATTAGGAGGAAATATGAGGAAACAAATTCTTTGTTACTCCTCTACACAGGTCAGTATCATGACATGAGCACAAGCCACAAAAAAGTAGGAAGCAAAGGTAAGGAAGGACTGTTTCAGTCACCGCGTGCCATGCAGATGTGTGCCATCTCCCAGAGGTCAATTGGTGGTTTTTGGTTTCAGTGGTATACAGCATTGTTCTTACTGAAATATATGCTATTTTTTATTTATTCACCAGCTTTTTCCTCCAACATATTCCTAGTCCCTCTGAGTTTGGTATTATCAGCAGATGATGTCTATTCCATCATCAGCATGTCTATTCCATCCGTCATTGCTAGAGAAAGGATTCAGTATTAGTAGGCTCAGGATAGGCCACTATATAGGTCTACTACCATTTACTTTGATAATGAACTATTAATAACAATGCTGAGTTGGTTTTCCAGCCATCAACCTGCTTATCGTAGTAAGGTTGAAGCTATACTCTTACTACATTTTTCAAGGCCATTTATGAGAACAATGTAAGAACCTCATTGAAGCCCAAATATGAGATGTCCATCGTCTCTTCTGACTGAGAGGTCTGTTCCGCTTTTGCAAAAGCGATCAAGTTGCTTGACTGAATTTGCTCTTGACAGCTCCATGTTAGCTGATTCCTTTTCCTAGGTGCTTTCAAGCTGGCAGATATTCCATTAATTCCATTTCTATGAACGGAAGTTAAGGAGTTGTGGCTGCTTAATTTTCTTCATCTACTTACGCAATGCCAAGTATTATTTTCAGTTTTCCAGTCTTCCAATATTTATCACTTTAAACCTTCACAAATCTTCAGGATCTCATTAATGTGATTACCACTGCTTCACCTATACATCTTTAAATAGCCACAGATGTAGTTTATCAGGCCCAGACAACATAAATTCCTTAGGTATTTAATATGTTTATTCTCTTTATTTTGGGATATTATTTCCTATTTCATTTTTATCATTCTTTAGCCACCTGAAAACAAACAAAAAGAGAAACAAACAAACAAACGAAAAAAACCACCCAAACCCCCAGAACTTTAATTTGTTAGTATACTCAGAAATCCAGTTTTGAAGGTAGAGTGGTGTCAGAGAGAATGGTAAAAGCAATGACACAGACAACAAAGAGAGTGAAATGGAAGGCTGTTGTGAATAAAAAAGGATGTTTTGAATGAGGTCTCAGCCCCAAGTTTTCAAAATTCAGTTAAACTCCATCTTCTCCTCATTACTGATAATTTCACTGTTGGGAAGGAAAAGCATCCAGCTCCAATTTAAATGATATTGTCTTGAGGCAAATAATTTTGAATCATGAATCAATGTGACAATATAATAAAGTATCACATATATACATTCAGAACAAATGTATTATTTATGTGCTTTTTGGAGACAGATGCTTTGATGGTTTGGAATAGCTTCTGTGATGGTACACTGTCTGTTGTTCCTTCCACCTTTGGGAGGCAAAAAATGAAAAATGTGTGTGCTACACCTGTTGAAATGGGGGTGCTCTACTTCCATGTAGGAAGTAGGAAGTTCAGTAGGAAGCAGAGGAGGAAGATCATCAAGGCAAAAAATCTAGGACCAGAGCAGATCACCGTCTCTAGCATCCCCTTTTCTGGTTCAGTATTTATCAGGATAATTCATCTACCTATCTACTTTCTTCTTTTTCTCTTACATTCTTTTTTTTCCATGCTATGGATTGCCCTCAAGCACCTAGCTATAATGTGTAGGAAGAAAAAGAAGAAAAACTGTTTTATCAGAAAAAAAAGGAGTTCAATCTGCCCAACAGATGCTGGGGTTTCTCAGGCTGCCAGTACTGAAATGTCCTAGGGATTTCTAAAAATTATAGATGACAATTTCTTAACTTAGAGAGTGTTTCAACCTACACAGAGGAATTCTGTCTTATACCTCATCTTGGCAGATAAAGAGGACCAGATCACAGAACTAAAAATTAATGGTTTCTTAGGTGCAAATGACTACAACTTGATTTCGCTATTGTATGCAAACAGAATAAAAGACATACCAATGAGGTATACATTTGGTGCTTAAAAGGGTCAGTTTAACAAAGCTGAAAACAATTATGAGACAAATCAACTGGGAGACAGAACTCAGTTAGAAAAGTCTAAATTATTATTGCAAACTATTTAATAATTTTTAACTAGACAACTAAAATTCTATCAGCAAAAAATCAATCTGGTCAAAACTCAAAGCAAACAGCAAATTAGCTTAAAGGACAAGTGAAAGCAGCTACAAAATGTGGCAACCCCCCAAACAATGAATAAGTTATGAAAAGAAAGAAATAAATGAAAGCAATGAATATTAATTAGATCAATTTTATTAGTAGAAAATTAATTGGGAAAAATACGTTTATAAATTTTTTTTTTTTTTTTTCCTAAAGAGTTTATAAACTTGATTTGTAAAAATCAACATACTGAGTGCTGATCTGGACATTGATGAGTGAAGGTGTGTGAGCTATCCTTGGTTGGTTCACAGGTGAATGAACATGCTTCTTCCATGCTTTTGGCCCCACTGCAGAAGGTACATCTTTTCTTAATATCCTACCCTGGTCTTCATAGCCCCCAGTACATCTCTAGGCATATATTTGTTAAGAACATTTTATGCATTATTAACAGTGCCACTCAACTCATGAACCAATTTGCTATTCTTGTTGGTTTTGGTGGATTCTTCTCTCTGTGTGATTTTCTTTCAGGGACACACTACCTTTTTTTCAGAGTTGTTCATAACATCTTGATAATACACTTTTTTAAAAATTGCAAAGATAATACAATCTGTCTTGTATGTATGTGGTCTTTGCACTCATCTGGTAACAAAGGGCATTTTCATTAAGAAACTGTTAGCCAGCATTCATCACTAACTGCATGTGTCTTTGGAGGAGTACTACAGGGATTAGTGCTTGTCCTATCCTATTTAGGAGTTACATTAAGTACATAGAACGGGAAGTGTTATGGCTGGTATTGACTGCAAATACAAAAACTGAGGGTTTGATAATAATGAAGAGGATAGCCTACGTAGGCAGAGTACTCTGGTTTGCTGGTAACTTGATCACAACCTTCTGTAGTATATTTTCTTGTATGGTAAAATACAAACTCTAGGAAGAAAGAATTCAGGTCATACTGGATGGCAAGATCTGTTCCTGGAGTAACATCTCAAAAAAGAAATTAGATGTCATGGTGGATAGGCTGATTTACTTGACATAGTGGCTAAAACAAATCCATGCAATTCTTTGATGTATAAACAGTGAATTTGAAATAATTATGGGCAGGTGAGTTTACCTCGGTATTTCATTTTGGTGGTTTGACTATTGCAACCCTGTACCTACTGCTTGCATCCACAACAGAAGGAGGCTATTGATAAACTGGAAAGCCTTCAGAGAGGGTTGAGTCATGCCATGAAAATAATTTAAAGACCGGAAAATATTCTTCCTACTGGAAGACTCGAGCCGTCTATTTAGCTTATCAAAGAGAAAATTTAAGAGATGACCTGAGCTAAGCCTGGACTCATCCACATGAGATGTGAAAACACAATAGTAGATTGATCTTCATTCCAGCACAGAAAGAATAAGATCTATTTCTTGGTGGTAAAAGAAGACAGAATCAGTCTTGACATTAGGTAGGAACTGTTACTACTGGAGTAACTTACCAGTTTTGCGGCAGATTCAAGGGGATGTTTTTCTAAAGGTCTTAAAAAATTCATTCAAGGTGGTTGTCTGGCTGTACTATGCAAATGATAAGACTAATTGGTCACAATGTCTGGCCTTTCACTTCACTTGCTCACAAACCCCTAAAAAGGGAGTTGCCTACTCTGTGAAGTGATTGGTAAATCTCTAATACCTTGTAGAATTTACCACCTTGAAGGATACTTATCTTCCATGACTTCACCAGAGAGCAGTGCTGATCTTGAAGACATCTGCTGGTTTGACAGTGTGAAAAATGGCTGACCATCTGCTTCTTTCTGTCTGTCTGCCTCAGGTCTTGTTTTCTGATATGGTTCCTCTGGACTATACCTGGAGTCCCCCAGATATAGTTTACCTTATCGTGAATGAAGAGTGATACCACAGAAAAATGTGGAGGCATGATACCTGTGGCACATCATGCTCACGATGACGTCTATTTCTGTCACCGGGCGATCTAGGTTCTGAGAAATACCGTTATACAGTAACCTTCATCCCCTCTTCAGGGCTACTTACCATATTCAGATATGGTAAGCATCTCAGAGCGGGGCAACAAGTCAACCACAAAGTTCCCTGTGAAGAAAAAGACTGGGAGAGACAAAAAGGCCCATAGTTTATGAGCCATCTGAGTGCTGTAGGTTGAAAGGGGAAACACAACAGGAAGCATCTATATTCAGGATGGCAGTGGCAGCAGGCTGTAAAGTAAAAGCATCCTTTCTCTGAGCTGTCTGAAGAGTGGAAGTTTTGGAAGCTGGATCTGAAGGAGCTGCGGAAATCAAACATCTAGGTTGAATGAAATCACTATACCACAGTCTCTTTCTGAACATCTTTTGTGTAAGGGTTCAGAAAGGAAGGGTGAGAAGCAAGTCAAATCTAAGGTAAATTACTGATATCAGTGCAAGAAGCTGACAGGGAAAAATGAAAGAGGAATGGAAGTTCAATACAGCACCCACTACTGAAAACATCACTTGAATGTTTTTGTTGTTGGTTTTTTTTTTAATGTTCCAAAGACAGTGTAAGAAAAAGTGGTAGGAGAAGGGGAGTTTGAATATATAGAAAGGGGTTTTTTAATCTTTCGTTTTAATGTCAGCTACAGAACCCTTCCCCCCATATATATTTTATCAAATCATGTTTCCAGATACAGATTACCAATGTAGACAACACCTTTATGATAGACACTCTAATATGAGAACACTCACTGATTTCCGATTAAAAATTATCAAAGAAAGCTATAATTATTTTGGAACTGGGGGGGCGGGGAGGGGGAACATTCAAATATTTAAAATTGTTTCAATTTCTGGGTGGTATATTTTCTACACTTTTTTAAAAAATGGTTATGGATATTTGTACATAGAAAGACAAAAGTTTCATTTTTAGTCTTCTGCTGATGAGTAAGTCCTGTGGGAAGAGCTCTGAATGTGCTCAACTAAAAGACAGTGTGACCTACCCCCATGGCAAGAGCTCTGGAGTCACGGTGTCACAGTGACTTGGACGACTTGCGTGAGAGAGATGCAAGATATACTAACATGGGCAGTGGGCTGCACTAATCTGGCTCCATGCTTTTTCATTACCTTGTTAGCTCATGCAGAGTTGTTTTGGCATCTTCCATGTGACATCACAATTCTGGAAAGAATTACATCACCACAAACAGTGTGGGTTGGTTTAGTGTTTAGATTGCAAATGTGTAAATAAAACTCATAGAATCAATAGACTCCTTTTTCATATTTTATGTATGTAAAGTGTTTCTAAAATATTAGAAGATAACACTGTATGCATACAGGCTTGGAAAGGACTACCAAAGCATCTTTCCTTTTCACACACCTGATTAAGCTGAATCAAGCACTGCATATGGTACTGGAAAAGCACAGTCAATTTAGAGAGCCAGATACAGCTTCAGTCTAGATGTGAAGAGATGTGCAGCAGCACATAACGTGATTGGGATCATACATGTCAGATGGGGCAGCATCAGTGGAGCCTTAGTCAGTCATTCCCTATGAATCCGCTCCTGATTTGAAGACTTCCAACCTAATTTTCCATTGTGTTGGACCTTTTGTGGTCTTTATGAATCATAAAAGTCTGTTATAAAATCATATCAGTCAGAGTAGTAGGTTTTCACTGTTATTTTTTTGTTCCCTGTGGAGGGATTCAGCTTACGGTGCTGGGCAATAGAAAGGTGTGCTTTCAATGAGCAGCCAGTTTCAATGCTGGAAGAGACTGCATATTGAGCAGAGCTCCTCTGCATTGCACCCTTTCTGCTTTGCCATCCTCCTTCACTCTCCCTGGGTGACGGTACAGCTCTCCATTCCCTCAAGGTAAACCAGCGAAGAATTAAATATACACTGAGCATGGGAAGGACTGTAACTGTGACTGAATCTTCCACAACACAGAGAAGAAAAAGGCAGGAAGATTTCTGCTAATTTAGTGAGATACAGCGTGCTTTTCAAGGACTCCAGCTCCAAGGAGATAAGATGGCGCTGAGTGTCCCACCATTTGGGCATTTCTTTTTTTCACCCAAAGCGGGTTGCACATAATTTGTCCTCTGAACAGTAAGACATCTGTTTTTCCTGCCTGAGGCCTAGCAAGAGGAAATGCTAAGCTAACTAGAACCTGGCTTATTTGTATTGAATTAGTACAGTCATTAGGACTTGAACTATTTTTATTTGGTGACAGTTTGCTACTGATACCACATTTGGGACAAGCACCTCTCTCTTTTATGTTGCTTTTCTTATCACTGACAGGAGAAAATGACTGATTGGTTCTGGCCCTTGCTTGAAACTCCTTTTCGTGACTTTCTTGAGTGCATATCCTGTAGCAAATAGATATTGCTAGTATGCACCAGTCTTCATTTACTAGCCTGAACAAGTGCTGACAGATGAGGGAGCTGACAGCCTGCCCTACTGTTGAAGCTGGAAGATATAGTTACATGTGAATTTGCTGGCTTTTTAGACCTGAATAACTGCAATTGTGTATAAGGGTCACCTCTGGGCTCAGTTATCATTCTGAAGAAAAAATGGAGGCTTTTTTAAAAAATTCATACATTTTTGGCCTTCTGCTAAGTGATGCCCAAGGAATGCATGGCCTTGCAAAGTCAGGTTTTCACAAAGTGGCACAGAAAAAATTACACTAGTGCTATTAAGATGGCAAGCAGAGATGTTAGGTATAATTATTATCCAAATTAAACCACTGGTATTTTTTCCAATAACAGTGGCTCTCAGTCTCTCTCTCCCTCCCTATTGTCTGTCTGCCTGCGTGTATGTCCCAAAGATTTTTGCACTGTTTTATCTAATGATATGTGTCACTGTCAACTTGTCCATTAGGAGTCTGCTCCTCCATTGACTTCAGTGGTACTAAACATGCAGGGCCCTGCTCTGGCAAAAATAAGGCAGTCACGATTAGGTTTATAATCCCACACCACTGATGGCTCTTGAGAATTTTGTGATAGTAGTTTGCCATAACAGTGTAAATAATCACAGAGGACAAACACAAAACTGTGTACTCTGCACTGCACAGTTGTGTTTTCAGATATATGATGTTTTAAGAATCTTGGTTTTGGGTTAAAACTCTCCCTCTTTTCCCTATATTAGTATAAAATCAAATTTTCAAAGCCTTAGTAAGCAACTTGTGATTTAAAAGAAACATGCTAACTAAAATATCTCCCTGGTGACTGTAAGCTTCTTACCAGGCTGAATTTGAAGAGGAGTAGAAAAAAAAGTTCAATATTTGCTCTGACTCCCCTTAGCCTTACAGCAAGAAGCAATATACTCTAGGTGGTCATTGAATGGTGACCACCTCCATCTCTTCATTTTCCTTCATCTCCTAAAGTCTTTTACACTTAGCTTTGCTTTCTCTTCCTATGTTGCAAATATTGCAAATTACTAGTTCAGCATATCATTCCTTCTAGTAGAACAGATTCCCATTTCATTTAAAACAGAGGAGCTCTGATACAGTATTTTCTGAAAGCTTTTTCAAATCCTTTAGAAATGTTGTTTCCGAGTTCACCTAAAGCAACTTCTACTCTGTGCAGAAAGTAGTCATATGCATCTAATTATCCAGGCAGGCTGATATCTATTGCATCAGCATACACACAAAAGTGTTTTATTTTAGCCTTTTAAAGATTTATACCTAAGTACTTCTACTGCACAGAGTTTATCTATACAAATCTGCTTTGGCTGCTGCTTTGATATAGTCACAGAGAATGGTCTTATTTGCATTATGTTAAGGACACTTAGCAAAAGGAAAGCAAGCTGCTGTCCTGATCTCATTCTTGTTTATTATTGACATACATAGTCAGCCAGAAAGATTTTTCTCAAGAAAATTATTTTTGTTTTGTTTTTAATGATGAACATAAGTCTTTTCAATCCTATAAAATTCTAATGTGACTGTAGAACTGATAAAAAGATCACAGGAAAGAAAGTTGAAAGGTAGGGGATTTATAGACGTACTCTTTAAAACTGTTTTGCTTTTTTTTCTTGTTAATACCCATCTAGCACAACACCTAATTAACATTCTGGATAAAATGCAGCATTATTAAGGCTTCGCTACACTCATAGACACCTTTCAATTAAGGTGCTTGAGTTCACATAAAACATGCTTCCAATCCTCAGAAAAAGCTTTTAGGAAAACCAGTCGAGTCTTGACAAATTTATGTTAAATAAAAAGAGAGAGACTTTTGGGAGTTTGTTTGGGTCCTTTTTAAAAAAAAAAAAAAAAAATTGTATATATAAACAGCTTTCAGGCCTTTTGCAAAAAGAAGCAAGAACTCTGGAAATGCCCAATTTTTAAAAGTCTCTGGCAGGTCTCCAAAGTTTGCTACTTCTTTAGAAACAGCGCTTTTCAGAGGCTAGTATTTTCACCGGGGTTTCCTGGCTCTACATAGCCTTGTACTGAATTTGAACCACTTAACATTTTTATGGAGGAGCAAAGTAGATCTGGCTTAATACCTGAACAAATCAGTGCCTGTCAAGCCAGTGGAACAAACTGCTGTTCTGGAATCAATTCTTTGATCCCCAAAGTTTATGTACCCTTTTTTCTTGTTATCAACTAGTTGACATACCTTTCTTGCACTGCTATGCCAGACTAGTGACATTTTGTTATTGTAAAATAGACTTCAGTAACATGTAAGTGAAATTAAAATGGAATCCTAGTGAAATTTTATGTTTCTTTCTGTGGAACGCTTAAACTATTAATCGAACTCAATGCCAAAAAAAAAATAATTTCCAAGTACTGCTTTTTCTGTCTTTTCTAGCTTTTGTCCAAGCTAAACTTTCTTTCCCCTCCTTCTGTTTTTTTACTTAGATAAACTATCTTTCTTTCTAAGCACTACTTATGGTTTCAAAAAAATGGAAGTAATCTAGAGTTCACTTAAAGATCAAGTACCATAAGCCGGTGTTTTCAAGTATCCTGAAAGTTTATTAATGCTTTCCAACTCATTTCCTACTTCCCTGCCAAAAGCACTCTTTAGTGGACTGTAAAGTTTTTCAAATAATAGACATCTGATCTAAGTTTCTTATGATTTTTCTTTTCAAGAGATCACATACTTTCAGAAATCTGGTAAATTTTTATTGTAGTATAAAAATCTGGTATTCTGACTGGGTGCTAAGAGTTGTGAACTTATTAGCCTTTTAACGTCTGTTAAAAAATTCATTTCCTCATTCTGAGCGATTCAGCTTTGCTTTAATACACATATTCATATGATGTTTAAGTTAGGAGAAGAAAAGATTGCTGAACCTTCCGCTCACAAATAACAGTATCTGATATCAAAATGGTCATGACCTTTTAAATAAAAAGCGCTCTTTTGAAGTACAATGCAGGTCTGTAAAAAATTGTCATTTGTATGTATTTTATGGGCTTGACAGCAGCATTTGCATCTCTAAATAAAGGATCTCTTTGATCGTGTATGATTTCCAAAAAAAAGGCAGGCCATCTATTTGTGATCAAAGATCTCATGGATGAGATACAAGCTTACACTCCCCCAAATATATACTTGACGTACTCTTAAACTGGGGTCTCAGCACAAGTTCCTCCCTCCTCCCATAACCAATTTGTGATCTCACAGAAGACTGACATCAGGAACAACAAATGCAGGGGGAACCTTCTGAACACAAGTTAATCTTTAGCATCTCGTAAAGGCTTGGGCTCTTCCCTCTGTCACACTTATGTAGCCACAGAATTTTTTGATCCTTTTGGATTCTGTGACAATTCGTAGGACACCTATGCTATAAACCAACGTTAAACTCGATGTCAGTGTGACGCTGTTAACATCTATAAACTGGCCTAGCTGAGAAGCTTAGAGCAGGGTTAGACATTTCTACAATCAACAATCTTTTCTGTGCTTTTGATTAAAATTTAATAAAAATGTTTCAGTGAGGTGAAGACTTGTGCAGAGCAGGTGAGGAAAGATCAACATTTACTCAGCCCAAATCTAATCCAGCCACTTTTTCCTCTTCTCATATTCCCCATTCATACAGAAGGGCCAGAGCGTCCCAACTATTCCTGAAACAAAACAGGCAGCATGACATGGTCTCTTACTCAGGAAAGAGGATTAAAAAGAAAAGCTCCTATTTGTAGGACCTGAGGGATCTAAAACTCTATCTGCATCCCTCTACCAGTCACACATCACCTATTTAAGCCAGAGGTTTTTCTTTGACTGCGAAGATATAAAATTCCAGTGGGGTCACACTGAGTCCTATTCAGAAACCCACCACTGTAAAATATAAGAAGGCAGAATTCAGTGATGATCAACTCAGAGCCAAAATAAACCAACAAACCCAACATTGCAAAGTCCCAGTGTGACTGCGGAGTTCAGGCTATGCAAACTGTTTAGACCAGACAAACTCTGCAGCTCTGTCTCAGGATACTCTTTACTGATTAGGAAATGGTGCTGGTGAAATTATCACATTAACATTTTACAGGAATACAAAGGAAGGACAAAAAAAGAGAGAAAGAAAGGGAAGTTGCGGGCAGATTTCTTCACTATGGTCTCTGAAAGTATTGCATAGCTCCCAGAACCAGGGCCGTATCTTGATGGGCTAAAGTCTTTGTGACTGATTAAACAATAAAGTAAAGTAGAAGCTAATTAGTAAAGCATGTGATTTAAGTACAGATTTTATACTGTGATTTTATATTGGATGAATTAATACAGTGTAAATGTCTTTGTTGCTGCAGACTGCTGAATATACCTGGTTGGTAAGGCACAATAAAGCTCCCCTCCTTCCCCAAGAGACATTTGAAAGGCCGGGATTTCAGCAATGAAACACTGGCCTTAAAAAGTCTTACATCATACACATATAAAGCAGTCCAGCATGGAAGGTCAATCATCAATCACTGTTACACTGCCCTTCCTGTGTAGCACAACAAACTTCATAGCATAAGCCATTTCATATTGCATCCAAATCCATTCTGACATTGGGCTTGTGGGTTAGATCATTACAGAAATACATGGCTTTAGTCAGCATATACTGTGATGAACCATAAAATCATAGAATCATTTAGGTTGGAAAAGACCCTTAAGATCATCGAGTCCAACCATAAATCTAACACTGCCAAGTCCACCACTAAACCACGTCCCCAAGTGCCATATCTACACATCTTTTAAATACCTCCAGGGATGGTGACTCCACCACTTCCCCAGGCAGCCTGTTCCAGTGCTTGATAGTCCTTCCTGTGGAGAAATTTTTCCTAATATCCAATCTAAACCTCCTCTAAGTAGAGTGAATTCTGGTAGAGGATGCGTTTGTGACCACAATTTCTTTATCATTCCTTCACAATTTTGTCATTAACTCAAAATTTTAGATTTTGAGATTTGTTTAAGGAAAAAGAGATTTTTTTTCTTTTGTTACTAGTATTCTGTCTAGTTAAAAGAAAGCAGTGAGCAAGACCTGTTGAAGAAAGATTTCTTTAAAACACACATTTGCCTTATTGTATGATAGTGAAAGGAGATTTTGACATGTCTATGCAGGCTTTTCAAGCCAACAGGCAAAGACATAGAATAGTTTAAACAAAATTTGTATAAAAATGGAATTTTGGTGTAGCTAGTGTAAACACGCAAAAATTAAGTGGAAAATATAAATCAGTGTGTGGAAAAAATGGGAACTCACAGCTGACCAACCCTACAACAAAAATAAAATATGGTTTATTTTAAAAGCTGAAAATACACATAAATAGTCTATAAAATAAACTTTTAGAATATCAATAACCTTATAACTAGACCAATTGCTACCTCAAAAATCCAGTGAGTCTTGAAATGCAATGTAACATACAAACCTTGAATTTGCTGAATACCCTCTTTATTTCCAATTTTTTCTTTCCAGCTTAGTTAAATAATTAATTGGAACATTAAATTATAACTGTGTAGAGTTAATTTTTTTTTTTATATATTACAGAAAGGTGAGCTGGATTCAAGACTGAAGATCTGTTTGGTACTTAGGTCAGCCTTTTTTAAGGACAATTTGCCCCATGGTAGAACTTGTGTGATAAAGAGCAAGTGCACTGGTCCAAAGTACTCTGAGAAGCTGGAGCCCCAAACTTTTCCAGGAAAGTAAGGATGTGCTTTTGTCACACTATGCATCATTGCTAAATATGTGGCCCATCATCTCTGATTGCCCATAGACATTTTTCTTAATGAACTTCCAGTTGTATTTTCAAAATGGTCTGTTGGTCTTGTCGTCAACTCCTTGTAAATCTTTAATATTTTCTACTATTTATGGAAACTGTCAAAATGGGAAGAGTAAATAATTCATACATGATTCTGCCACATTTATCCATACTGGCTGAAATGAATGAAGTACAAAATTATTTTAAAAAATCCAGTTGGGGCTACTAGTTAATTTTGGCTTCAGATACAAGCACTTGATTTGGTAAAAGAGCAAAAAGGAAAGTTTTAGTGTTTTCATTTTTCTGCTGTTTAAAGTAGGAAAATAATCTGAAATAAATATTTGTGTAGTTTCAAAAAAACTTATGAGGGGTTTTTAGATGAACTAGTATTTTGTTTGGCACTGACAAAATTCCTCAGTAAAGAATACATCCTCATCTCTTGACAAAAAGGATGATAAATAATAATAATTTAAAAATCCTTGTTCAACCCTCCATTTTATTAATGAGTGGATTTTGATGGAAAAAGAAGTTTCTTTCTTTGGAGACTCACATTTCTGCCTTTCATAGACTAAAATTTTTTTGCTTGAATCTTCAGTTGTTGTTGGTAGAAGCAATGTTATCCTACAGAACTGAGCTTTGTAGTTCCTTCTAAATTTTGATCTAATAATAACTGAATAAAAAAACCCAGAAACTTGCATAGGAAAGGAAAAAGTTCTTTATCAAAGAGCTGCAGCCTCTTAGACTGCACATATATTAAAATTAATATTCAAATGTTTGTCTAACAAAAATAAAATTAGGTGCACATTAAGTGCAGTCTGTTTCAGAACCACATTTTCTCTTACCTTATTGATGCAAAATTGTTTCAAGGTATCACATGAAATGCTAATTCACTTTTTCAGACTGCCCATATAACTAAAGAGTGATGAATTAAAACTGACTCATTTATCCTGTACTAATCTCTGATTCAGGTGGAATAGGGGACTGTTTTGACTTTGCTCTGTCGTCTTTTATTTTGTTGTATGTATTCATAATATTTTGCTTTTCTTTCCAGATCTGTCAAATAGTGTATGGTATATGGCACCACAAATATTTTCTGTGTGAAAACAGTAGCCTTAGTATTTGTTCATAAAAATGTACCATTTTCTGCTTATTGGACAAACACAGACACATTCCAGCCCCTGAAGAATTCTGGGAATTGTAGTAAAATTGGCATTTTCAATACAAAATGCTATAATTAGAATTACCTCTAGATGGCTTTTTTTTTTTTTTTAAAGTAGAATTTAACCTGTGCGAGCCCTTGCTGTGATCTTATATGCATGATAAGCCTTGATACCTGAGACACAGATATTCTGAGGGCACAAAGCAATGCTGAGAATGAGATTCTTCTTTCTCTTTTACTACTACATAGCAAGCTTTACTACTTTTCTGAGAACTAAAAATAATTTTCTCTCTACCAAATGATGATGCAATGACAATTTATTTGTATTATTGTAAAATTCTAGGGTGTTAGTCCTAAATCAGGACCACATCATGCTAGGAGCTGCACAAACATTGAATATAAAATCAAAACAAAAAATCTCCAGAAAACAAGAGGAAAACCATTTTTTCCTCTTTCAGTAGCTTACTGGTGTTAAATTACTGGTTTCGAGCTGTGCTTTTGTAAATTCTATGCAAAATATTCTAACCATTCCGGTGTGATAAAATGGAAGGTTCTATGGTTATAGAGTGAGGAGTGACTTTAGAAATATAAACCGCCATAAGCAAATGAATAGCATTGCTTTAATACAGATTGGGTTCATCCCTGAAAGTATATTTCTATTTCCCATCTTTTTAGACCAAACAATGGCATAAAATCCCTATACCAGATATATATAATGAAGTACAGAAGGTGAATGATGAATAATAAATGGTGTCTTGTTGTATGTTCTCTTTTGGAAAGGATTTGCATTAAACAACATTCTTGACTTGTCATTCAAAATTAAAACTAAATCTGCCTTCTCAATGTAATATTTACAAAGAGAATGCTTCTTGCCTTTTCTTCTAGTCTGAATAGTAGAGTATTGTACACATATCTTTCTGGAATGAGGCAGGTAAAGTCATCCAGCTAGATCTATCATTTGCTGATTTTGTTGTTGTTGCTATTTTCTATACAAAATCTTCCATAATTTGTGTCATTCGTTACCAAGGAGTGATTGTTGGTACACTTTTATGTGTTGCACATGATCTGAACAAATTAACAAAAAATAATAAATAAATATAGCTTGTACCTTATTATCTGGCAGTTCCAGAGGGCCTACACCATCACTTAACGCTTGTTGACATTGAAAATCAAAAGCAAAGCACTTGAAAAGTCAAGAACAGATAAAATGCCTTTCATTTAATGTTCATATCATGCAAACGTGTAGATAATCTCATTTATAGAAATATGAATGCGGTTAAAATTGGCCTTGCACATTTGCAAAGTCTTCATTGAAAGATGAAAATAAATAAAACCAAACTATTTGTATTTTGCTAAGCTGAAGCATATGTAGTAAAAGATACCCCAAATCAGTCAGGGCTTCAGGCTTAATTATACAATTTGGACCAAATTCAAGCCATCCAGCACTGTCTCCAATGCATCTATGGTGAAGTTCCTCTTCAAGAAGGTCTAAATTCTCAAGAGAAATTCTTGTGCTTTCACTGTTCTCTAATATACAACAAATAAGCCTTCCTACATGATGTAGAATTTGACACAGAACATATAATCTGATTTTAAATACAGGAGTAAGTTTTAGCCTCAAAACCAGGAGAAAACTACCTCTCAGAGGAACACAGGTTAATGTTTTCATCTGTCTTTTCTATAATTATCAAGGGTCACAGTGAATCTAGTGCCATGGTGTTGCCTTCTCAATTCCATATTCATGCTGACAACTGACTGAGTTCTTTCTTTCTTGATCTCACTTATGAACTTTTCAGCAACGAATGAAAGTTTTCTAAATGGTATTTGAATCAGATAACAAAAGCTGGGCTACACAAGTGAAAAAAAAAGGATTGTTTCATTTCTACCCTCAAATATCACCACTGTTTGATTAAGATCTGACCACTTAGATGATCGTAAACCTGAGTAGAGTAGTAGGCAAGCAGCTGGTCTGATATAGTCTTAATTGAGCTGCTAGTGTACTGTATGATAAAGCACGGCATTTCCAGGTTCTGAATTGATTTTATTGTCTTTACATTAATGGTTAAAAGTTGTAGGAAGAACTTTGAAGATTTTTTTTTCAGTCAGAAGCCTGACAGCAGCAGTTTTGTATGTGAATCACAAAAGAGAAAGGATAACAAAGGTTACACACAATTTTTTTTTTTTTCAGTTGACTGTGTATTAGAGATGGTTTTACCTGTTTCATTTTGCAGGGGTAAGTTATAAGATCAGTAATTTAGTAATTACTCTAAAATACTTTACACTTCTGTTCATTCCCTATAATATGTCTTAAGGTGGTTGTCAATCATAATTATGTGGACACTACCACAAAATGCTTATACAAGTATTTATATATACATGTAAAGAAGAAAGTTCAATTTAAATAAGTATCTCAGAAAGCAAAGAAAACAGCATCTTTTATCCAGCTGCATTTATATAAATGCATGTTCTCTGTTCTCTAAATTACCTAGGTACACCTAAACAGAGTCTAGCTTGAGATAACATTAGATATATCAACCTGGACTCATATGGCCTAATTTTGTTAATATCTCAGTCAAACTAAGCATTACCTAGAAAGGAATGTCTGCAATAAATACTGTAAAGCACAGCTCAAAATACTAAAGACGGCAAAATCACACTCTAATTTATACTCAGAGGGTGATCTTCATCTGCTCACATTTCGATACCTACTAAGCATTCGTCTATATTTGAGCTATTTACATGGATTGTCTTTGTAATTAATGGTGGGAAAGAAAGGCTTCTAGGGCACAGTTCCTCTCCTGTGGCAGGCATCTAAAATAAGGCAAATGAGTCTTGGCCTCAAAGTGTCTCTCTCTTTACTACAAAGAGAGCCTACATAACTAGCTGAGATGTGAAAGTGTATACAGTAGTTGTCTGAAGTTAACAGATACCCCTCACTCATGGTGACTTTACACTACTTAGCTGACGTAGGTGCCTTTGTGCAATTCTTTGGGATTGATCAATTCAGACTTTTCAGAGTTGCATCAGTTCCAGTGAGTTTTAAAACAGACTTCAGTTAAAAAGGTGCGGTGCCGATTTGTCAATATGGCAGACCCATTTCATGACACTTCAGCCTAACTTAACGGGGAATCAGATTGAGATGAATGAATATGAGTCCAGTTCATACTGAATTAATTAATTAAGTTGGTTTCTTAAAATCCAGTTTTTAGTGTGCCTACTTTTATTTGGATATAGGAAAGGTTTCAAGCTATTTTAACATGAATCTAAATCACTCCAATTCAGAGACTGAAAGAAATAGCAAGAAAAGCAACTGGTGGGAAGATAAGGCTCATCTGCAAAACCAGGCTTTCAGAGGAGAACAAGGAAAAAAGCAGAGGAGAAAATACTGATTTTTGTTTTGTCATTTTTTTTTCCCCAGGCTTTTTTAATTTGTTGGGTTTTTTTTTTTGGGGGGGGGTGTGTGTTTTTTTTTTTAACAAGGAAAAAATTGCTCAGTACACCTCTATTTGGGCATCTGAAACTTTCATGTGGGTGTCTGTGTGTAAGCAGGTCTAATGATATGTTTGAAAGTCTAAATTGTAATGCTATAGAAACAGTCTGCAAGTTTGGCCTTGGTAGTTCTCATGATAGCGATTCAATTAAAGATTGAGGTTGAAAGCCTGTACTTACTAATTTCAATGGGAGTTTGGCCACTGATTTTAAAGGGACTATAGCATCATTCTAAGCCTCTGATTTCTGATACTACATTTTGTGTCAGATTTACTCACTCTGCAATTTTGGATTATGTCAATGAGGTTGCCAAATAATGTAAACAGATGTATCGCCTTTGAAATCAATGGAGTCACTTTGATTTACACCAGCTGGTAACCCGGCCAGGGATGCTTACAGGGGCATACCAAGTTCAGCTATTTAAATGAAGGTCAAGGATGTAACTTCCTTTTGCTTCTGCTGATCTTTTGCACACTGATTATTTCAACACTATCAGAAACCAGACACCTATTCAAATTGGATCTCTGATTCACATCTTTTGAGATTTGCTTGCTATCATGTAGATGCATTAACTAAAATGTACTCAGTTTACATCCGGATGCACTCAACCACACTGAAATAACTCATGGGAGGCAAATTCTTTTTGTACATGAAGATGCTGGCTGCACAGCAACTGTGGCAAGCTTCAACCTATCACTCACATTGTTAATGACTCTGGAGTGCATGTTTACGCAGAAGGCATAAAAGGAATTAATTGCACCTCCCTATATGTTACTGAATGGCCCGATAACCTTGAATTGTCTTAATTTGTCTTTTTTTTAATGTTATACACAAGAATGAGTATTGCTGTCATCTAAAACAAAATAAAATTTCAACTAACTTAGTAATCCCAAGATTGCCACTGTATGTGGATATTTCTAACATGTCATACAGAAAACGTGCTCTTTCCATACTTCAGATGCCTGCTCTGTAGACCTGAAAATGCTGTACATTTAAAAACCAAGCACAAACTGAAATAGCTATAATCCAGCTTATAAAGTCTCTTTTTAAGTGAGCAGGAAGTAAGAAAGGTGACTGCAATTATAACAGAATTTAAAAACAACCCACACAATATAACTTGCACCATGTTTTTGGAAAGCTCTCAAGAATGTCCAACAGTTTTTGCTCATATTTCCCTCTGGGGCTGTTGTTCATAGCTTGACTTTTTTTTTCCTCTTTGCTCTTGTATTATTAGTCTATACTTATCACTTTCTACACTTCTGCCCAAAGAAGTATAGAAAGTACTGTATTTCAGATCAGAAAGTCTGCAAATGGACATTTGGTTTAGCATTTCAAAACATTTAACATCAAATTACTTGGAGAGTGGAAATAAAACTGAAAGATATATTTTTCATTTTTTTAAACATACAGTTCTTTTCTAGGCCAATGCTGCAGCCATTTATTTCTAGCACACAGCTAATGAGGAAGAAACAGATTGTTTAAATTTTTTAGATCCACATCTTTTTTTAAGAATCGCTTTCTTCAATGTCTATCAAAATTTGCACAATGATTTAAACTTGACAAACAATTACAATTAAAAAAATAAACCAATATATATGCTGCAGCTTAGCATATACGTATGCAAGTTCCCACTTAATAGGGTAAATAGGGAAGATGAGAACATATTATATTACTTTTGAGAGTAAGGCCTAATATCTGCAAATAGGCTTGTGCATAAATAAATAGGCACATGGAGTTCTATGGGACTGAACATAATTGCAGTATTGTTCAACTTTCAGATTTTTAACATTTGAAAACCATTTTATTATCTCTTGTGTTCATATGCATATATGTGCATTTCAAACTTCTTTCTTGTCACATGTATGCCTTCTAAACAATTCCACTAGAAGATACACATTACATATGCAGTGAAAGAAGGCATTCTGACAGCAGTAAGGTTCAGAGACTAACCTCTTTTCATAATTTCATTTTCTATCACCCCGTAGACAATTTTTTTACCAGCAGTAATTAAGTAATGATGATTAACACTGCAAGTAATAATTTTAAATCTACCCTGTTACTCCTTTATCACTATTTTTTTTTGCTTTTCCAGTAAAAAGACATCCTTTCTTTTTTTCTTCATTTTTCTCTTTTTTTTTATTTCCTCCACAGCCTTAGAAATCATTTAGAACTCATTGTATATGACAAAAAATAGGAATTATGTTACTGAAATTTATTCTTTGGTTGACGGTATTTAATTGAGATGGAAGAACCTGACCTATTTTCATTCGAAGCCACCGAGGCGAAG
>NW_009205016.1:0-887 GCF_000690835.1 Fulmarus glacialis
CACCAGCCCCCCCCCAGCCCTGGAGGGCTTTGACATGCAGCGCACCAGCACAAGTGCGCCTGCACCCTCACCCCAAAAGCATGAGCACGCACCCACACGTGCAGCAGCACCCAGAGCACTAGCACACGTGTGTGCACACACACAGAGCACTAGCACATGTACGCACACACACACACAGAAAGCACTAGCACACATGTGCGCACACACAGAGCACTAACACACGTGCATCTACACACCCACCCCAAAGATGTTATATGCGCGTGTGCATGCACACAGAGTACCAGCGCGCGCGCGCACACACAGCTGTGCATATGCAGAGAATACCTGCATGTACAGACACACACAGCGTGCCAGCGCACACATGTAGCGATGCACAACCACACGCAGAGTATCAGCACACACGCACAAGCACCCGGAGCACCAACACCTGTGCATGCATGTGTAAAGAATAAAAGCACATGCGCATAACACACACATATTAGCACCAGTGTGCAGACACACACATATACACGCCCCACACTACCCTTCCATGCACATACAGATATATGTGTGTGGATGTGTGCACACAGACACACACACAAGAGACACATGCGGGGTATCATCCTGTGTGCATCTACACACCCACGCACAGGTAACAGCACATGTGCATACATGCACATATGCATATGTGCAAACACACACTCCATCAGCACACCTGCATACACCCAAACTACCCTCCCGTGTGCACACAGACACACACCCCAGCCAGACACACACACACTCTCTACCAGCATGAGTGCATAGAGCCAGGCACGTGCAGCTACAATACTGGCCAGCCCTTACATATATAGCGCACCATACACCCCCCACATACCAGCACACACATATATACACGTGTAAAAAAGAAC
>NW_009205017.1:0-21659 GCF_000690835.1 Fulmarus glacialis
CCCTTCTCTTCCTTTTTGCCCCCTTCTCTAAGATGTGGGGGTTTGTTTTCCTCTGTTTCTAGAAAGTGTTTTGGCACCATTTAAATTCTTCTTCCTGGAAACCCAAGAGAGGTCAATTTTTCTTGCAAAGTAAGACAGTGCCAAAACAGTCGAGTATAATTTCCAGAAGGAAGTACTTGTGGGGAGCTATCAGAAGGCTTCTTGGCTTTCTGATGGGACCACTTAGCTCAGTGCCACGGTTGCCTGCCCTTTTGGAGGAGAGGGATGCCCAGGGCAGAGCAGCTGGCCTTGCCTAGCTGGGGCGGGAGAGGGGAGGGCAGCAGCCCCCCGCAGTGTGGGGGGGGAGCGGGCGGTGGGCCCTGGGGTTGAGGGGCTGATGTCTGTAGGTGGGGGCAGTCCCAGGAGATACGTGGGGAGTTTGGAGAAGAGGAGCAGCGGCTGTGGCCTGTCAGAGCTGTTCTCCTGACCTTCTCAGGTCTGAGTGGAAAAAAAAACCAGTCTGTCTAAAACAACTGGGCTAATAGTGGTTCTGTGGTGTCATCCCTGTGATTAGGGGTCTCATCCATGATTAAGCTATAAATAGAAACTGCCTTATTAATAATCACTGGCTTTAAGTAGGTTGACCTGTAAAGGCCGGGTCCTTCACTACACTGGCCAAAAAAATCCCCAGCCCAAAACAGAACAACAGAAAAGCGTCTACGATCCAAGTTTGAATGTGTTGTTACTGAGATGTTAAGTCAAACCTCCAGGCTGAGACCCGCATGTTTCATCATCAGTAACATCGATATTTCTGCTCTCGTGTGGTTTCAGATGTGGGGTGCACCCGTGCAAAAAAGCATTGCAGTCATGATGATAACATCTTTTGATGGGAGGGAAGTAATGTTGTGAAAATAACACTTAACCGAGGACTGGGAGGCACTATAATATTCTATTGCAAATAAAGTTGCTTATTCAGTCTTGGCATAGAGAGTTCCTGTTTGGGGCAGTACAGTAACCTATGTTTGTGCATTAACTTTTTGGAGGAGATAACAAATCTCACTTGGTTCTTTATGCTGTGAGATGTGTGGTTGCCACTCATGCTATGAGACTGCAGTGCAGAGGGGATAGTTGGAGTATCTAATCCTACATGCTTCTCTCCTTGCAGGACTATATTGATACTGAGTTGCTCCTCTGTGGGGAAAATGTGAACCAGAGCAATTTGCTGTCCTACGCCAGAGAAGCTGCTGACTTTGCAACCAATTACCAGCTGCCTTCCTTGGATTTTGCAATTAATCACTATGGGCAACCAGATGTAGCAATGTTTGATTTTACTTCTATGTATGCGTCTGAAAATGCTGCACTAGTGAGAGAGAGGCACAGACATCAGCTCCTGGTGGCGCTTGTTGGAGATAGTTTGCTTGAGGTATATCTTAGAATGTCTTCCAAGTTGTGGGTTTTTTTTTTTTTTCTTAATCCAGCCATTCAATCTACCCTCCAAAACAAACAGTCCTCTCTTACATGTCCTGAAACTATGGTACCTTCTTTGGAATAGATTTTTTTTTTTCCTTTTTCTTTTTTCTTTTTTTTTATGCCATAGTTTATGTCATAACTAATGCTCGGCTGGCAGTCTCTGGCTGAGATCCTGTTTTGCTTTATGCAAGTTGTATTTCTGGCTAAAACTGTGAGCTGTGTGTCCTCAGCTTGGGTGCATAGCATAATTTTCCTGACTTCCATCATAGAGAAAAACTTGGTCCAAATTTTTATTGCAATTTCTTTGCCTTCATATGTTCTCTTTTTCTCTTTCTGAAGTGAAAAGTGTATGTTGCAACTGATTTATTTTTTTTGAACTCATGCTGACAGCCTGAAGTGTTCGAAAAGATCAGTCCAAAGCAAAATTAGGAGATGAGAAGAAAGGCATCTTTTTTCCCTTTTTTTCCTTGACTAATTCTTGAGTATTTGGTCTGTGTTTTTTCTCAGCCTTTACCTTTTGAGCTTAAGAAATTTGTTTTGAAATACAGAAGTTAAAAAAAGAAAAAGTGAAGGCAGCCTTTTTCATTACATAAGACTTGGAGGAGAGAAACATCTAAAAACTGCAAGAGTTGGCTATGTTGTATTTTAACTCTTTCTGGGCTACTTTTCTAAGACAGTATGAAACCCTAGACTCCAAATCCACATTGCAAGTTACTTCTGTAATAAGACCTTAAGAAATACAAGGAATTAAAATGTAAATGCTTCTTACAGCCCTTCTGGCCAATGGGTACTGGCTGTGCAAGAGGATTCTTAGCTGCTTTTGATACTGCATGGATGGTGCGGAGCTGGGCTCAAGGAAAACCCCCATTAGAAATCCTTGCTGAACGGTGAGTGCTGCTTTTGTCTTCTCCATCGTTTCCAGTGTTTTGAAGAGTTGCAGGATTGGTAGAAGGCAGTGGAATTCAGAATGCTAACAGCAGAAGTATACTTTTTCTCTGCAATGGCATTGGGTTGAAATTATCCATTCCTTCAGGTTACTGAACAATTTAAAATAGCAGTAGGCCTTTGCTCTGTAAGCTTCTGCACACTAATGCAGACATCCAGCAATGTGCGTGACATGGGTTTAAATCACTAATTTAAGTCACTAATGACTAGAATTAAGTGTGATCCTTAAGGAAATAAATGAAAGATACCTTGTGTCAAAAGACTAACCCTCCAACCATTTCAGCACCTGGTTTTTTTTTTAGTTTAAAAAAAAAAAAATTCCTCAAACAGGTCTAAATAAATACTTTAACACTATCAGCTTTCATAGTTGGTATCTGTGATTTTAACTGTGCGTTTTAGCTTAGTAGCCCTGATGCCCTCTTTATTTAGACTGATAAATGTGTGGCAAAGGAGAATTGCTATAATGCTGCATCATATGTAATGTGATCTATGTAATGTCTTTTTGACCGGGGCAAAAAAATCTGTTGTTAAGTACACCAGCAATCCTGGTGTCGCCATGGTCTGATGGCTGAAGTTGCTGACTTTGGTCTTGATGGCAACTGCCCTGCTCTGCTACAGCTGCCAGGCTGTTTTGGGGCAGATACATAATAGAAATAGTCACGGTTGTGGTAAAGCAAGTAGAAGCATTACTAAGTACAGTGCTTTGAGAAGTTTTAAGATAGAAGCCTGTGGGATGACTCAAACACGGCATAGTCCCAAATGGAAAATTGAACAGCATAATAGAAAAGGCTGTGGTGGTTATAGGAATTGCAGAATGATGGGATTTAGTGCTGTTATGTGGTAAAGAAGTTACTCCTTGGGTGGACGTTAAAGCGAAACCAGATGACTGAATGATGTAACCTCCTTTTTTTTCTTCTTCTTTTGCTCGCTTCCTGCCTTGGGAAAATATGGGCATAAGTTCTAAGAGTCTGTCTTTTTGTTGTCCTTTTTCTGTCTGGCATCCTTCTCCTGCTGAGCAGGGGTAAGAAATGGGATGGATGCATTATGCATTTAGTGCATAACACTTGTCCTGGCAGAATCAAAGTAAGGTGCAGGTAGCAGCAAGAAAAAAATACTCTTTATATAATAAATATTTATTTTAATCAATACCTCTTGCATCTTTTTTCTCTATAAGAGAGAGCATTTATCGGCTCTTGCCTCAGACTACCCCTGAAAATATTAACAAGAACTTCGAGCAGTATACCATTGACCCGGGAACAAGATACCCAAACTTGAACTCAAGCTGTGTTCGACCTCACCAGGTCAGTACTTATGAGGCTTGCTTGTGAAATCACAGTTCATTTTTTGTCTGGGAGAAATAGGGCTACAACTGGTGCATAAACAAAGTCTTCAGGAGACTCCTTAATTTAGATCCAGCTGTTGATAAAGTTAACCTAGAATGAAAACTCTTCTTTTCTCTCCAAGCAATTCTAACATTATGCTGCCAATCGCTTTTACTTGTAGGTGAGACAATTATATGTTACCAATGAGTTACAACAATGTCCTCTCGAAAGAGTAAGCTCCATTAGAAGATCAGTGAATCTCTCAAGACATGGTATGTGACATCTCATGTTTGCTGTGGCTTAATATTTGGAGCCTTCTGAGCATACAAAAACTGATCAAAATGTTTGCTTTCTATTGTAACTGCAGAGTCAGATATTCGACCTAACAAGCTTTTGACCTGGTGTCAGAAACAGACAGAAGGGTACCGTAATGTTAACGTCACAGACCTGACTACCTCCTGGAAGAGTGGCCTTGCGTTGTGTGCAATTATCCATCGCTTCAGACCTGACCTCATGTAAGTGACATCTGTAGATCTTGTTGAGTGTAGGATATATTAAGCGTTTGCCAAAGTATAGCGTAAGACCAACCAGAACAACACTGATAGTCTACAGTCCCCTTCTATTGCTGGTTTTTGCAAGGAGGTGCACACCATTGCCAGGTTTGGGGGATGAGGAGGGTGGGGTTGGTTTTGCTTTGTTTTTTCTGTATGTCCTTGCATGCCATTTAAAATGAAATATAGATGTTTTCAAAGAGCTGGGAAGGCATTGAACCTTATGAGTTATGATCATGTTTGTGGGAGTCACATGGCTATTTAAAACAAAAATTGCAGAGCTTGGAGAATGTGAAACTTGCATTCCCAAGTCCCTGGAGACAGGTTTTTAGTGTATGTTTAAAACCACAGCCATATTGGCGCTGTCATGAGTTGCAGAAACACCTGGATGAGCCTTAAATGAGCCATCCTCAATGTGTTATAGTGGTTGCTATGAGGGTCATGAAAAATTGGGCCATAGAGGTGCACAGGAGATGGTGGTTTTGCACAAGTCTTTGTCCAGAAGAGCGCAGTGCCCTTGCACATGGGCTATGCAACAAGGGCTGGCCCTTGAAAATTAACTGCTTTAGGGATTGAATGTAAGCCAGCATTCCTCTTTCGCCAGTGTTTCTGGGGTCCTAACCCTACAAGACCTGACTTCTTATGTATGAATATTTTGTCAGGTTCCTCAGTTATATACAAGAGGGTCAGTGCATAAGAGGTGTCAGGAAATGGCAATTGCTGGCACTGGGTGCCTGGGCCTGCTTGATGCAGTGCGCGGTGTCCTTCTGTCCTCTCGCCGGTCTCCAGAATGCAGCAGATGCATTCTCTTGCCTTCCTACACAGACTTAAGAGTCATGAATGAGTTATTGTCAGCCTCCTTTTACTGTGGATAAAGGAAAGAAATGATTGAGCTCTTGTATGAGGTGTGATAAGTTGGAAAAAACAGGAGTGATACCCAGGGTGCTTGTTTGTACAGCTTTGCCAGAGGAGGAGCTAACAGTGTAAGAATAAGATATTTTTTGCCTCGGGTTATTTTAAAAAAACGGGAATTATGGATGGTTTTGTGGATATAAGGCAGAGACAGTGTAGAAAGCAAAGTAATCTTTGCTGTCTGTGGAAAGCATGTCTCTTAAGCACTGCTCTCTCCAGAAAGTTGATAGATTTATCTTCCTGAGCTAACAGTCCTCCTGCTGTTTAATTAACATTGTGTTCGGATCTTGTCGGGTTTTGTATTAAATGGGACTGCTGAAGGACTTGGCCAGATGAAAGCCGGGCAGGCAAGAGAGGCGGCTGTCTGTGGGCTGCGGGCAGGTCTGGGGCGGAGGGCTGCCTGCAGACCCTGGCTCCAGAAATAGGCAGAGTGTGGGGGTCGGGGGAGAGAGAGAAATTCTTTGGGGGTTCAAAAACTCACATTCCTTATGAGGAGAAAGAAACTACCCTGCCTGGAGCTTTGTAATTTATTCACATGTTTATTTTAATCATGAATTTTGGAAGCTGTTCAAGGGACCAGAGTCTTAGAATAGGTCCCATAGAAAATGGATTAGAAAATGGATAACACAGTTGCAGATGTGTGATGTACTTACTTAGTGCACTGCTAAATCCAGTTATGACATGGACAGGAGGTCTTCATTCAGACTGTGCGTGTAACACCTTAAAAAGGAAGGTAGTGTCTATGCATGTGTGTGCGCGTACATACAACATCTTTGTTTTATAAAATGCTAGCCTAAATTTACTACTCCTGGCTTTGATGATTTATAGAACTAATCAAAACTAAAAAGTCAATTGCTAACAGGTGAAATCTGTAGTACCACAGCTGTATTTGGAAAGGAAAAAGGTTTCTTAGCACTTCTGAGGAGGAATTGCGTTTCTTCATAAATAAGGAATCCTTTTTCATGGGACTACATGAAAATCCAGTTCAATGAAATAGCTTTTAAATTACATTTTTGGCAAAGCCAGGATTTGTAATAATGGGATTTGTATGAGACTTTTACCTTTGGCATTGTGTAGACTCTGTAGCTTTGACCCAGTGAAATGCCTGTGCCCTCATTCATGGTGCTGTTCTGCACCTCTCCGACGGGCAAGGGAGGACCGCATGTTTCCGAGGGGAGCCGAGAGCAAATCACCACTGACGCCAGTGTGTTGTCCCCGCAGCGACTTCGATGCTCTGAACGAAGAGGACGTTGTCAAAAACAACCAGCTGGCGTTCGATGTTGCTGAGCAGGAGTTTGGGATCCCCCCTGTGACCACGGGGAAGGAGGTGGGGTCGGCCGGGGAGCCCGACAAGCTCAGCATGGTCATGTACCTCTCCAAGTTTTACGAACTGTTCAGGGGCGCACCTCTGCGGGCAGTAGGTAAGCCGAACCCAGGCTGCTCCTAATTCTTGCAAGTTTGGGGAGCGGAAGCACTTCATCCAGGCTGCTTACGAGCATTGCTCTTGAGCCAAGAGTCCTTTCCCAGCTGAGCCGTTCTGGCATGCAAGCGTGCCTGCTTCTGTCTGCAAAGGTTACCTTGTGCTTAAAAAAGGAAAGAGGGAAAAATGATTGAAGACCAGGGTTTTGTGGGCCTTTGGTGGTTTCAGAGAACAGGAGCAGCTGGATAACTGTGGCTTGACATCATGAAGTTCATGTATCAGGTCGTTAGAGTGATTCTCTGGTAAGGAATGACTGCATATGGCATGTCCATTCCTGGGTGTTTCTCTTCCTTTTTTAAAAAGTCACCCTACATTGTATGTATTTACTTTTGTTTGCCTGGGTTTCTTATATATAATTGCTACCAGCACTCAACTGGAAAGTTCTGGCTTAGTCAAAGTATTTAAAAAAGAAATCTGAATAAATATCCTAAGCAGTCATTTTTTGAACAGATGCTGGCGACAAGCAAAATGGAGAAAATAATGATCTTTGTTCAGCAAAATCATCGAACTTCATCTTTAATAATTACATCAATTTAACTTTACCAAGAAAACGAGTACCAAAGGTAAGTTGTGAAGGAAGACTTGCCTTATAAATCCTTCCCTTAAAAAGATGAAAAAAAACCTGTCAGGCTCAGAAGTAAGGGTTTTTTATATGTATATATCCTACTATTAAAAGACTTGTAGAAGGAGATTTTTTGAGCATAGTAAAAAAGTAAAATAAGATTTCACAGTAAACAAAGCTAACACACACATGCACACTCAATCATTATGATGTTTGTAAGGATAAAACTGAAGCATTGTCAGTGTCAAATTGCTGAAGCATTAATAATAGTCCCAGTTAAGCGTTCTCTGTGAATGCAAAATTTTGAATCACAGTGAGAATTTGGGTGTACTTGGGAAGAATTTGGATCTGTTGTCCATGTCAATCTTTTTCAGTGTAGGTAAAAGTGAGGGAAAGCAAATTCAATTGGTGTGTTTGTAAGTTGTGGTTTTCAACTTGAAATATTTGAGATCTTGGCTCCATTACCTGTATTGTCTTTTATGTTTTATTTTTGGAAATTTTTCAAAAGGCGTTTTAAGGAGGTTTTGTACAATGCTAGATGCTAAGTTTTGTATTTTTGTTGGGGGCTTTGGTTTTTTGGGTTGGTTGGTTTGTTTGTTTGAGATGGGAAATTCTGGAATTTTTCTGGGCTATTTCTGCCTTTAAGAAAAATAGTACTGTAGTTCTGTATTCCTAGAGTTAAATATACAGCTATAATATTATATATCAGTTCAAATAATCACTGGTATGCTAGAATGCTTATTGATTGGGTGGGAGTGCTTTTTTTTAACTAAAGCAGTGACTTCAACAGTTTGTGGATGCTGTCAAGGTTCTGGAGGGCAGCTTTCAAACCCTCACAGATGTATAAAGCCTGCAGCGGTGACAAACAGTGGGCAGATTGACTAACAGCTCTGAGATAATGATTTTTTAGTCATACCCATATACTTTTTCTCTCTTGGTCACTTATTAATGAAAACTTATTGACATGCCCTGTTTATGTCCCTGTATAAGAAACATCCATGCCCGTACATGTTGCAATTAAAGACTCCAGGGCCTTGAAGGGTTATGGAGACCTGAGTTAATACTGTCTGGCATAGGACTGTGTGCAGTGAGAGTGTTGTCTTTGTGTTTCTGAATAGATTATAACTTCAAAAGTTTTACATGATTTAATTTAAAAGTTACTCTAATGAAATTATTCAGTAATAAACTGTTTCACCTTCTGCCTATTCATTAGCTTGGTCCTCTTCTGAAAGGAGACCTTGAGGAGGGGCTTTGCTTTCATAGCCAAGCCTACCTTCATTTTAACTGCAATTTAAATGGGGAGTGTCTGCACAACCTGGCTCAGAGGCAGCAGTGTCTCAAGTCCAACTGTTGCAGATTAACCAGCACAAGTTACACAGCAGCATGTACTCCTCCACCAAAATGAATTTAACTTCTGCATTTTCTAAACACAGCTTAATGCAAAACTGTTCCAGGTTTTGAGTTTCCTGGGCTAGCCAGAAACTCTGTATCGACTACAATGATTCTCAAGTTCTTTCTTTGTGTTTTTTTTTTCTTTTCTTTTTTTTTTTTGTTAAACAGACCTCCTTAATGCTTAACTTAAAGTTAAAATAAAAATGTATTGCTTCATTTACATCTATGCAGAGACTCTAAGTTTTGCCTGCAGAAGTACAGATTTCCTACTTCTTTTGGGATTCAGTGTCCTTAATAAAAGTTCAGGTGTACATGTATTTACTGCATTTCTCAGTATTTTAATATATTGCTTTTTAAATTTGTTGCTATCTTATCTTCTCAGTTTTAGTAGAAATGCAATTTTTTTTTTTTTCACCTGAAGAATTACTCTAGAATTTCCAGATATTTCCTAGACTGACTTACGTCTTGAATATTTTCCATCCACAAACATATTTTCAAAACCTGTGGACAGTCAATTGCCCAGTAACCTCATATATCCTTCTTAGGAAATAACTTTTCCCTGCCACCCACATATACACAAAATCAAGTGACATGTTTCCCAGCTAACTAAGCAGTGAGAAACCAAATAGGCAAAATAAATATTGCTTTTTCTTGTGGGTGACTTCTTTAGAAGAAAAACCTTTTTCATGACCACAATGTTGTTGTTTTTCCATGAGTTATTTGCAGAAGTAAATAGACTTTTAGTAGTGGGGAGAGCTTTCCATTACTAAGCCATACAGCCCTCTGACTAACCTCCCATCATGAAATAAGCCTTCTGTCATAACAGGAGGTGTAGTTCTTGGCACTACATGAAAGCATGAGGTGATTTGCTTGACGGGCCCCTTTGGTTTTGCACTACAGGGGCTCATTTGAAAGGAGAGTGGAAGCGATATTTTCCAAATCAACTTGGGGAACAGGACTGTCAAGACCTTATTTTGTGTGAGGCTTTGCAGCCCTGTCATGGATGGGGCATGGAACTTAGCAAGAAACACAGGACTCGGGTTAGGACAGAGACTTGTGAGTGCCATAACCGTCTGAAACTAGCTGGGAAATGAAGCTCCTTGGAAAGCAACTGCTTGAGTTAAGAATTTGGCTGTGGCTTCAGTTTTATGATTCTTTCCTCTGCAAAAAGTGGTGCTGAGCATTATCCAGGCATGACAGTAGGAAAGCACTTGCGTATCACACAGTCAAAAACCAGCCGGGGTAACAGAGTGTTGCTTACTGAACTTTCTGTACCATCTACTTTGTCCTTTTATTTGGCTGGAGGAGGGATCCTTATCTGGGCGCAGGTTGTGAGAGACCAGGAAGCGGGGGCCTGGAGCTGGTGCGGCGGTGGCTGTTCTGGCAGCCTGTGCTGGGCTGGATAACGTTTTCCATTCTCCTACGAGTGTCAGCCGGGCTGGAGAGGAACTGAGATTTCCTGTGCTCCAGACTAATAAATGAATGGAGGTGTTTACACAATAAAGGGCACAATCCTTTTTCTTGGAGTTTTGCTAGGCAATTAAATTGCTTTGTCTTTCACTTCTTTGTAAATATGTTAATGAAAGTCCTTTATGTAAGATTTTTGAAAGGCAACATCTTGTTTGCTCCATTCACTTAGGCAAATTCTGCTTTTATGTGGTACAGATTATTATGCAGAATACATTGTGCTGTTACGTTGTTCACTCTTCCTTGGTAGACTAATGATTATAGGTAGTGTAAAGCTAGGTTACTGAGAGCTGGTGCTTGAAAGACAATGTATGAAAAGCATACAAAGGAATCAAAATACTGTCATCTCATTCTTTTGGTGTTTGCCCAGAAGTTGTTTGGGATTACTTCTATTCACTGCGTAATGATTTATTATAAACAGTGTATATGTAAAAAGGAAGCCTGTATTCTTTGATCTTTCTCTTTTATTCTTTTTTCTTTTTTTAAGTTGGCTGAGCAATCACTGAGCTACAGTGTGGGCAAATGCAAATAAGTGGAATGTAGTTTATTGTTCATAAAATATAACCTAACGTGACATTTATCAGACAAAAGAATATCTCCATTGTACCAATTCTTCAAGACTGAATTTAGTAAGAGCTGATACAAATTTTAAGCATTGACTGTTTTGCAAGTTTCTGCGGACTGAGTATGAAGTATTATTTATTGTTTTTGTAATCTCTAGTTCAGTAAAATAATTGAACATGTGCATAGCTTGAGCACAAAATAGGCAATTTGGTTGCTTAAGTACTGTAATGTAAAGCCATAGTCAGGGAGATGAACCTTACAAGGGAGACAGACCTTTAAGGCAGACAATAATTGCTCCAAAAAAGGAGCTAGTTCTGCATTAAGAACACATCATCTGAGTGCAGATATCTAGGTTAAGAGATGTGGAGGCTATAGTGAAAGAGTGAGGGTTTTTTGATTTTGCTGTTTATATGGAAACTAGTGTAGTCTAGATTAAAATTCACAGAATAACTGATGCTGTAATGCCTCTTTCTTCAAGGATGTGCTAGTGCTTTGTGAATTACAAACTCTATAGTACTGAAAGAGGAAAAGGTAAACACCAACGTTATAGGGCTTGTGTTCACCAAAGTGTACGAGCATGTATTTTCACCCATCAGAGTCCAGTGGGAGCTCCAGTCGGGGGTTGTAGGGCAGCTTTTACATACGTGGTAACTGCCACGAGGGCCACCAGGCTCCTCACGCGAGGAACGACCCTGCTGAGCACGCCAGTGCAATGAGGGCCCCCGCACGCTGGCAGTGCTCACCTCTGTTTGCCTCGTTTAACACAGCCAGACCGCACTTGCCTGGTTATGAAAGTTAATATCCTGGGAGGAACTGCGTGCGTAAATCTAGTAACTGCTGCAGTAATCCATAGAACTTGTTTTGGCTTTACCGTTTCAGGTTGAAGGGAAAACCGAAGAAAATGAGACTAACAAAAGACGTCGAAAAGGTCTTTTCGGTGTCTTCGAGGAGGTTGGTGTTCAGTGGTGTCCACACACATCCAGCTCCTTGTTGAGCACCAGAGCTGAGGAGCAGTGAGCGTCGGGGGGCCAGGGCTTGGCCTCTTGTGCTTGGCGGGAACAAAAAGCCTCTCCCCTTAAAACCTTTAATTTACTGTGGTGTGCACTAAAGAAGAGCTAAATTTATTTAAATCATTTGGTAGGGAGGAGGAGAGCATTACCTAAATTGCACTAGTTTTCTTTCTGACCCAAGAACGTTTAAGGTATTGTTTGTTTGTTTGTTTTCCTTTTCCCAACTCAGTTGTTTAAACAAATTTTTGTTTGAAGAGTTTGCATTGCAGCTTGGTCCCTAGCCCTTCTCTGATTAGTTACCTTTGTGACTCTGCTTTATCATCACAGCACTGATTAATGTTCCCTTTTTACTGTACTCTGGGACCAAAGAAAGTATTTTTTTGGTGATTTTTGCATGCTAACCAATGTCATTTTTAACATACTGTAGACTGTATTTCTTTCACCCTTTGCTGATAAGGATGTTATCTCTCTTTCTCTCTCTTCCTGAGTGTCGTAGGTAAACTGGAGAAAAACATAGTGGTTTTTTTTTCCTTACAGGCTTCAGGCTTTTCAAGCCAAGGGACAAATGTGGGGAAAGAACAGAGTGATGGCAGAGAAGGAATGAACCAGAATAAAGTTAAATCAATGGCAACTCAACTGTTAGCAAAGTTTGAAGAGAATGCTCCAAATACAATTTTTCGGAGGCAGGTAGGTCACAGGTGAACATAAAAGTAATCTCTGAAATTAAACTGTAGTCCCTCCTTGTGAGCGTGATGCAGATTTCCAAGGGAAAAAATTGATCTGTTATGTGTTTGAAGTGGGTTGTCTTTTTTTACACTTTATGTAAATTAAAGGTATTCCTCTCAATACTTAGTGAACAAATATGACTAATATAGATTGACTAATGCATATTAATATAATATATTAATAACTGTTACATTAATAAAGTGTAGTGGAATTGCAATGTCTAGAAATCTCTTGTAAGCCAGTCTGAGAATTTTTGCTTTGTGTGGAAGTCTAAGCTGGCTGCATATGGTATTGCAGAAGGACTTTTTTTTTCTCCTATATTCTATGAATAAAGGACACTACATATCCAGTGGAATCTTCTTTTGTAGAAAATTTAGAAAGCGTAAGAAGGGAACCTGATCTTTTGCAAGATGTGTCCAGCTGCCATTTCCATTCCTAAAGTAGGCATAATGGAATATATTTGTACATTCCACCGCATTTTCATAGTTTGTTGTTAGTGTGACTAGTGGTGTTTTAGAAATAATCCCGTGCTGTCAAGTTAGGAATGATAAGCTCAAAATCACACTTTAGCCAGTGAGATGGTTTGAGTCAGCAGAGTTTGGATCTGTCACCTAAAAGATCTGAAGGAAGGATGAGCAAGGTGTCGAGGTTCTGTCAAGGGTGGTGGCTTTCTTAATTCTTTGTGCTTGTATCCTTTTGTTTATTTACATATTTAAGTTCTCTACAAGTGTAGGCTTTATAGATGTCAAGTGACTTTCTCATCTTGTGAACCACTGTTGTTTGCACTCTACTTGGCTACTTGTCAATGCCTAGAGCTTTCTGCATGTGATACGTGTGCAGAGGTTTGCTTGGCAATGTTGGAGGAAGCCTCGATGCGTTACATTTTGATCGTAACCTCTCTTAAAGAATACTGAATGTGCTGAATTTTAAGTATATCTTTGATGGTAGAAGTGGTTAATAAAATGGGTAGGTGACAAAAATCTGCAAAATCTGTTGTTAAGCTCCATAGTAATGTGTCGTTAAAAGCAGCTTTTATTTATTTCTGCCTCAAAAGATCTTTGAATCGTATTTACTGTCTTCCTTTTTTTTTTCCACTCTGTCTTTATAATTTTAAAAATGCTTTACAAGGAGCTAATAGATAGACCAGCCCTGCTCTCTTCTGACCCTCCTGTTAATCCTCGCTTTGCTAAACCTAAGGATCCAAGTCTTCTTCCACCTCAACCAAAAAGGCAGGTAGGAACTCATATGGGTAACACCTGACAAGCACACCATTTCTCTTACTGCTGGGAACTCAGTGTTATTGTGTAACTACAGAAAATACATATATACACGTACATATATATATGTATATAAAAAAAAATAAATAAAACAATATTTGGATGTAATCTGCAGGGTTAACAGATATATTTAGCTGAGAATTGTGAAAACCACATTAAAGTTTAAGGCTATTTTACACCTGCTTGGCCAGATGAGAAAACTATTTGAAAGAATTAGGAACTGTGTAGAAAAAAAACCTAAAAACATAGGTGTTGATTTGTGTTAGACTCGAAATTGTATAAATATAATTACATAGCTGTATTTAACATGCGAGAAAACTACAGCAGTACCTGAAAATTTGTCTGTGCATGTACTCAGTGCTTTGGGCTGTTGTAGTGATAAGGCAAAGGAAGTTTTTCATCCCGAGAAGCCTGGCAAAAATGTCTAAGGTAAAAGGTAGAGCACTGAAAAGCTGATATTGATGCCCAGGTGTTTTTTTATTTCTTTAAGTAGAACTTGTGATAAGAATTTCTGCTGAAAGCTTTTTTGCAGCATCATAAATATGGGGCAAAATTTTTGAATACACTGTCTAAATTTTTCACTTAGTACTTCCAATGAAAGCGATCTCGTATCGAATAGTATTGATACTCACTTTACATTAGAGTTTGAAATGGAAGTAAATATCCTGTAGTGGCATTTCAAGAGTAGTCTGTAGTGAAACAGGATCTGCATTGCATGTGGAAATCTGCAGATCAGCTTGGTGAAAAATGCGGATTCATGAACCAGTTGAGAATTGTTTTAAAGGCAGGTGTGCTATCCTAGGTTTTTTAATCTTAATTCTGAGAAAGTTTGTGTATTTATTTGAATTGGACAGATAGGATGAAGTAGAAAACTGTTATGAAAAGACCAACTGGAAGGTCATTTTTGAGACTGAATTTGATAAAGCTGAACTGGTTCAAATGTTTCATTTACTTCAAAAGCTATTTTATATGAAGGTTCAAATTCAGAGACCTATTCTGAACTCCTCAGAAAATGCTTTATATCTGAAATACATTATAGCTTGACTTGGGTCAGACTAGATCTAGAATTATGCCAAGAACTACTGTTGATATTCTTACAATTTGATTGTAAGTTTAGTTTCAGGCAGATGTCATGCTAAAAAAAACCACCAAAACTTTTCCTAAAAACCTTAGAAGGAGGTGTAGTGTCATGTTCTTCTGCACAGATGCTATCTGGGGTTATTCATAAAAACTGACACAAACCTAGAGAAGGATGTCAAGACCTGCATAAGTTATGTCGGACTGATTTATTTCAGTGTATGGCCACAAGCATCAGAGATGCAGTAGATAGTGTGCAAAGAGTGATGTGAGAACATTTTATTTCTAGTTATGTGCATGACTGTGCTGCGCTTTCGGAAGCATCCTTAAAAGCTGCATATACTGCATGGTAGTGCAGAAAGCAGATTTTTTTCACTTCAAGTGTTTCCCAGTTTCAGGTGGTAGCTAGGAGTGAACACGAGGTCAGGGAACCCAAACAGTCTTTAAGTGGTTCTGATCATATGGCCAGGAGAGCAAAGACTGTACAAAAAACAGATACCCAGCCCAGTCTGTCAGAAACCTCTGAAAATCTCGCATCTGCCTGTTCTGCTGCATTTGTACTTTCTGGAGTGCTTGAGCGCCTTCAGCACCTGGAGGAAAAAATGAAACAGGTGACAAGCAATTTCTTTTCCTTTCTGTCTCTTAACTGCATATGTTAATCTGTCTACTGCATTTTCCCTGGATATGCTAGCTTTTTCTCTTTGACTTTAGGTTATATTAAGACAATAAAAAGTCTTTCTACAAACTTGCTGTATTCTGAGGACATATGTGACATTAACTGAAATCTTTCTCTCTTTCTTTTCTTGGCTCTCCTTCCCTGGCTCTTATTGCAGAAAAGAGCTCAGACCATAGCAAATAGGGAATTCCATAAAAAGAACATTAAAGAGAAAGCAGCACATCTTGCCTCAATGTTTGGATACATGGAGTTTCCAAAGGTGAATATTAGGTTTTGCACCTGAAGAAGTGCTGAGTTAGAAGATGTATAAGAATTCATGGACGGAAAAAAATTGCAGTAGTTTTGTTTTTAATTTTCCTTTCATCCTAGGTGGATCTGAAAAGTAATGTGGATTCCACTGAAACTGTAAAAAGCTGTGTTTAAATATTATTGCATAATTTAATTGAGGTGAAACACAATCTAAATCATAAAGCTAGTCAGAGTACTTCAGCATGAGAGAAATGTGTTAGAATAAACCATGTCTTGTGCTTAAGTATACACTGGTAGCTCACAGTTTCTAATGAATTGGTGAGCAGTAGCTCTTAGTGCAATCTGGCATTTCTTATGTTTCGTTATGCTTTCTCCCAGCACTATCTTACCTTACTGCCCACTGTAAATATTTTTTGTAAGAAAACTGAGTACAACAATATCATTTGCCGTGAAGGTTTTGCCATGATGGTTTCCATGGCTCCTCACTGTGCAGAAATAGAGAAAAGAGCAGAACTGTAGTTATTATCTTTATATTTTTTTGATGCATGACTGTGAAATTATTCTCTTAACCTGTGCTAATGTCACTGTCTCTTGGATAACTCTCCTGTTTCTGCTCTACACAGAATAAGCTACCTACTAAAGGCTTATCCCATTCTCAGCCCCCAACTCCCTCTTGCCCTCCATCTCATGATTCAGCTGCTGCCTCTTCTCCATCATCTGTTGGTTCAGCTTCCCCTGCTGTTCCTTCTAGACAGGTACTCTATTAATAGATTTCCCACCCCCTCCCCCCCCCCCTCCAAACTTGCGCTAAAGCTGCTTGAGAAATGGCTTGGATGGAAGGCGCTGCCAGCAGATCTGTTGTATAGGTTGTATTTCACATTTGAATCAAACTTCACTTTGTTCACTGTTGTTAATTCTGCATGTTTGTAAGAGGAAAGTCGTCGTTAAAAATAGTTAAGATATAAAGCTGAAGAACAAAGCAAATAGTTAACAAAATTTTTGCTTCAATTCTAAAAATTTTGCGTTGTTGCTTATTTTAAATGTTCTGTTATTGGATTAGTACCACAGATATGCCTAGCAGAGAAAGAGCTTCACATTGTATAGCTAACTGGAAGTTACGGGATTGGTTAGTTGTTCTTGGGTGGCATTTATGTGTCTTTTCATAAGAATATCCGTCTGGACTGCAGGGGACAACCTGCACAATAATGGTTATTTTAACTAGAGGACATGTTTTGGAATTGTGTGAGCACTTGTTGATCCAGACAGATTTTATTGGTGTTTTGTTTGTTTACTTATTTGTACTTTAAACTTGCTTCTGCACATTAACGGCTAGAATACAGTTCTTTGTAACAGCAAGCTTTACAGAGAGGAAACATGCATACTCTGAATGAAAGCAATTAGGTAACACTTGAATCAGAGATATTCAGCTCTTACTTCTTATGCTGATATTACAATGGGCTGTGCTTTTATCTGTGGAATTTAAGATGACATTGGCTTCTAACTCCCCTTCTTTTACAAGGATTTTAATTGAAGAAAGTTTGATATTTTTCAGCTTTTCAGGGCAGGTAAAGGCCCAGGTTCTCTTTCCTTCACTCACGGATTATGTAGCAACAGTCTGGGAATGCTGCAGTATTGAATAGGGTTGGTGTGGAAAATAAAGGTGGAAACATCAAGTTTCTAGAAGTATTGAAGGTGACCCAATGCAGGTGCTGCTGGAGCTGGAGGCTCTGCTGCCTGACACATTGAAAGAAGTGGTATTTGGCAAAATTAGGTACCGTGTCCGTTTACTGTGAGGAGCAGCAAAGCATTCTGTCTGCTTTTGTTATATTTAAATGACAGTAGTTTTATGAAATACCCATGAGTATTGCCCAACTTCAGGTAAGCCATGGCTGAAGGTAATTTCCCGTCTGGTGGGCATTTGGCAGGATCATTTAGTGGAATTGGTCTAGACCTTTTTAGGTTATTTTGCATCATATTGTTAATGCTGGCTGGAAATCGGGCTCACAGCCTCAGCAGTAACTTAGCAGGTAGATGCTGAGCTGACTTCCAGTTTGCAAAGGCACGTTCCTCGGTTGAGATAGAGCTGTGCTGAAAAGACTCCCTTCCTCTCATTCCCCAGGAAAATACAGGCTACACAGCCCTTCAAGGACACTGCAAGCCCAGCAGGTGCCTTACTGCGGTAATCCCCTAATTCCCTTCAGCTTCAAAATAATTCCTTTGCCTGGATTTACCTCTTACTTTTTATGACCTAGGAGGTACAGCATGTGATGGGCTTTAAGCTAAGTAATGGTTTCCAAAATATCGGGGCCTGTTGCTTGTTTGATTTGGAGAGCTATTGTGACACTGCAAAGAGAATTAAAAAAAAAACCAAACTATGTGAACAAGCCTTTAGAGTATGAGAACAAGGCTCTTAATCATATAGAAACTCTGTGAGCAATAATTTTACTGGGATTTTAAAATTCTTTCTTACCGAACATTTTAGCCTGAGCAATCATTTTTGGATGTTTTAATTCAACTGCATTTTGTTTAAAATGCACTCACAGCCTTTTATTAGTTTTTCATTGTATTTAAGTGGCGTAGCAATAGTTTGTTGTGACTTGATTTCACTCAGGCTGAGTTTACTTCAACTGAAAAATGCTTTCTCCATAGGTAACGGCAGAATGCAGCACAGCTGAGGCAAGAAAATCTTGTTCTGTCACCAGCACAGTAAATATACATTCATGCCATTTGGTAAATATTTGGCTGGTTAGGCAGGACTACATGTATTCTTTGGCAGATCTACATGCATGAACATCTTGATGCCTACTATGTTGCTCCATAGGGTTGTACAGGCTCAGGTCCTCTTGTACACTGTATGCATTACATATGTCTAAATATGGTGCATTTGGCATGCCATATTTCAGAATTTTTAAATAGCAGGTCTGATAATGAATAGGCAAACTTTTACCTTCCTCCCCTTTGAGGCAGTGCAGTAATAGAAAGCTGATCCAAATGAACCCCAGGTGATGATGGATTACTGTAGATATTTCAATGGGAAAGGTAGTAAGTAGATTAAAAAACAAAACAAAAACAAACAAACAAAAAAACACCAAAAACAAAACAAACCAAAAAACCCCACGCAAAAAACCCCTTTGAGTTTACTTTCCAGGGTTGCCAGCGAGTAGAAGTGACATTGCTGGTGCTGTCCTTGCTACAGGGGTAACTAAGAGGGAGTGGAGGGGTTAGACAGGGTCCGTCAGCCACGGTGTCTGTGCAGGGGTGTTGCGGAGAAGGGGAGGGTACCTATCCTCCATGCACACTATTGGCACAGTAAGGACGGTCACCATGGAAATGGAGATTCAGGTCAGGCTTGGGGATGGGGTAAGGGGCCCTTGAATAGTAAGGAGCAGGGTGCTGAGGGGGGCCTGCAGTCAGCCGCATGGACACCTTTTGGAGCAGGTTGTGCCAATGTGCACTTACTTTACACAAATAAAGTGGATCCTGCCCTGAGGACGGGGGATGGACTCAATGGCCTTTTGGACCTATGTCCAGGACCGTTATTTGCATTGGTGATATGTTGGTGAGGTGTTAATGGATGTGCAAGACTTTTGGTCTCCATACTATTCATGTGCTGCGAGGTCGATTCAGTCCTGTGATACCCCTGTTACTTTAGCTTTACCTTTCTTTGACAACTTAACTTTAGTTCTGTTCCTCTTCAAGTTACACAGGCCATGTTTTGGCTTACCTTTTGTTATTTCTCAAGCAAAATTTTTCCAGAAGCAGTTTTCTTACTGCTGTTTTTACTGTAAGAAATCTTCAGGGAACACCTGCTGCAGCCTTGATTTCATAACAAGTGATCCGTCCATGCCCTTCCATGGTTACATTGTTGTCCCCGTGTTTTATCTTTTAAGATTGCACACTTTTCAGAACATGAAAATTTCATCATACTCTGTAAAACACAGGCTAAATGTGCAGCATTATATAAATAAAATTTGATAACATTCAGGTGTGCAGTGTGCATTTTCAAGTACTGTGCATGGTAATTTTACACTGTGTTTGGACCTCTCTGCTGTGAATATGTACTGGTAATTGCCTGTGTTTGTGTTATCTTGAGGGAGGGTGGGCTTATAGGACTCAGAATTTATATTTCTGGTCTCTGTTCTGAGAGATATTACTAGGTAAGTCTAGACTTCAGTATGGAAAAGGGCTTCAGGACTGGTAAGCCAACAGACAGAGCTCCCTCATGTCGCGCTCAGTGTTTCTGCTTTTTCCCAGCAGAAGAACAGAAAATAATAGAAGTCTCTTGAGTTTTATAAGACTTCATGAGAGATGACCTATAAATATCAGCACCCTCCCATCCTTTAAGTAGTTAGTACTGTCATTTTAATTTCAAGTGAGTACTGAGATTGTTATCGGACATGATGATCCTTTACATCTGTTCAGTTTTCATTGGTACAGTATTAGTTATGGTGGCATATTTATTGAAAATGATGGCTAAGAAATCATACTGTCCTATTACAGAAATCTGTTATTAAGCCTCAGTCCTGAAAGGAGTACTTGAAAGGAAGGCTAAGGAAGCATATTGTTTCTTTTAAAAACATACAGTCATTACAATTTATTAAGAATTAACTTCTATATGACACTATATGCAAGTTGCCATTAATAATCAAAACTACTTTCTAGCTTTAATCAGCTGTCAAAATTCACATAGGTAGAATTATGAATAACAAATATTGTATTACAGGCTGGGCTTTGGTTATTCCTGTTTTCTGTTTAAAGTTGGATTGACCTTCAGAAAACTCTGTTCACCTGAGCTTTGCATGAGTGAATCCACACAATACATCGTAAGAACTATGAAGATGTTGCAATAAATAGGCTTTGCTGCCTGCAGAGTTTGGACCAACTACTTCCCTTCAGTGACATGACTTTAATTACCAGCAGTAAGCAGGGCTTGGGTGTTTCCTACACACAGTAACTTATTACTCAAATATTTATCTCAGAGGTAAAATATATGGAGCAGGTGGTACCAGGGGTAAATAAATCACCCTCAAAGCAATATAAGACCAGGAAAATCATTAAGGATATGAAACAAAAAGGGGAACCATTGTATGCTTTTGGAGGCAGAGAGCGTATTTCCTTTGTTTTATGAAAATACTACTGAGGCTTACTTGTTGGTTGGTTGCAGTGCTATAAATAATAGCACAGGGAAATACAGAAGGCAGCTTTCTCTTCCCACATTAATAACCACCCTGATCAACCTGCTGAAAAGCATTGGCAACATGTCATTGACAGGTCAATAGTCTTAGTGAATCACAAACACTTGGGGGATTTTTTAAGTGTTTTCTTGATTGTTTCCTGAAATTCACTATGTAAGGTAACTCTTTAAGATTCCTTTCCAACAAAGGGTTTAAAGCTACTGGTACAAACCTGCCTGAATTGTGAGCAATAGCTGTTACATATTGATAGTGGCCCCAGCACTACAAAACTGCATGCGTGTGTGGGACTTCATGTACACCGGTAGCCTCAAGGGTAGTAAGTGCATGAGCAAAGTATAAAACCTATTATGTTTGTAATGAGTTTCTAGGGTACATGAGCAGCATCGGGCAGGCAGAGATCTGTGTGCTGTTGACCAAAGCTAAGCCGTGTAAGAGCGGACAGGTTCCTTAAAGGAATGTGTGTGGATTTGGAGTCAGACCCTCTCTCCTGCAACTGGAGTTTATTACACTCACACAACTAAATGGGTAAGGATGTAATTGAAGTCCTTCTCCTTAAGCAGGGTGAGGTTTAGAGAAGACACACGGGGTTGCTCGGTGGTTGTGCTGTTGTACGACAGCAGAAGTCATGAGCCTTGCAGGGCAGCACTCCTCTTGCATGCCCCATCCCTCCCATTCTCTGTGGGTTTCTGATGGTGGCAGGTGCTCATGGGGCTGCCCCAGTGGATTCGCATCCTGCCCTGATACTTCTATTTTGTGATTGAATAGCATTTGAGTATAATAGAATATTTCAGTTGGAAGGGACGTA
>NW_009205018.1:0-314 GCF_000690835.1 Fulmarus glacialis
TAATAATAACAATAATAATAACATTAATAATATAGCAACAGATTGAAAGACACGTAAAGATATATATAGTCCTGAAAGTGAAGCAGTATCAAGGAAAATAATTTGCTGCTATGGTAAGAAACTGTCAACTTTCACACAAAAAGTCATTAACTTTTTTCTCTTTTGAATTATAATTTTGGCACTTTCATGTAACACCGAAGTAATAGATTTTCATTATATCCAGAGTGCAAAAACATTGGCTGTGGAAAAAGCAACAGGGCTCAGGTTAATAGGAGCCGACAAGCTGACCAAAGAGGAAGTGGCAGCATGGCTGG
>NW_009205018.1:333-13801 GCF_000690835.1 Fulmarus glacialis
CATGGCTCAGTGGTTGTGACAGGCAATTAGTGAACAGAGCAGAACAGATGTAACAGGAGGCAGCAACAATTTACTGAAGCATTAGCTTGCTCACTCTGTAGTGCAGAGCACTGATACTGTTTGCTGATACAAATAAATACTAATATGATCTTGGGAGGGGAAAAGAGGCAGTGTGCACAGTCATCTTGCAGGATTGAAAAAAGTTACCACAAAACAACACTCCCCCCCGCCCAAAACAAGCTCAGGTAGACTTAAGGGAAAAAAAAAAAAACAAAACAGGCCAAAACAAAAGAGTCTTCTGGGCTTTTGAAGACAAGACTGAGATCCTTGACTCATTACCGGATTGTAACATACCTTGAAAAGATAGCATACTATAGATAACTTGTAATAACATGTTCATTTTTCACAGCACTCAAAGAGGATGCACAATGTTGATTTTATTCCCCCCGTGTTGTTCTGGGTCAGACATTACTGCAGCTCCTTGAGGTTGCTGCTGGTTGGTGTGCTGATATGGTGAGAGGAGCCTGCTATGTCCTTACCTATATGGTCAGAAGAGAGAATAACAATCATGGGAGGTTTTTGTGGTTACAAGTGTTGCCCTGTAATTTTTAAAACCCAACCAGAAAATTTGTTTTTGAAGATTGTTTTTTAAAAGACAGCACAGATCTCACAGTGTGCTAAATTAAATTAATCTACCTCAGAGAACTTACAACCTCAGTTGTGGTTCCAGAAGAGTCTGGGCAGATGTCTTCAGTCTCAGAGGACAAAGCCGTCAATATGTACAGGGAAGTTGGGACTGGATGAGTTATTTTCTACTATTCTAAGAATCGTTGTGATTTTCCAAAAAGTATCAGTGAAACTATTATGTTGCTGTTAACAGCAGAGAGAACAGCATCTTCATTCTGTAAATTGACATAAATTCTATGTGTTATGGAAGCATGCATTTTATTTAGAACTGGAAAAGAAAATGGTCGGTCTTGTGTGTACAGTCCATAGAATCACTATTGACATCTCGTATTGACAGTATTAACAACACAGTAATTTGCTCCATTCCCACAAAGACCGGGCATTTACTTGCAAAGTATTACAAATTAGACCAATTGAACCTAGGAGAAGGTTTACCTTCTGTGCTGAGTAAGGCCTGGACTTAAGGGCCAGTTTCCTACCACCAGGTGGAGCTTGAGAATAATTTTTATGGTACCAGATCAAAAATAGTTACATTTTGCTGTAGTTCTTCCCTCACTGAGAGAGCGTGTTTTACAATAATGAAGACATGACTTGGTGGCATTCAGTCCGGGTCATGCCATTTTTGTACTGCAAAGACTGATGGAGGGGAAAGTTGCTGCAAGAGCCAAGGGTTCTCTTCTGCCTGCCTGTGGCTCCAGTTGGCTGCAGTGGAGGTAGGGATGATTTCTGGTAACTACTCATTGTTTCTGGCTGAGTTTCCATGGGGAAGAGCCTCTCCTATCCTCTTTTTATCTCTCTCCTTTAAATACTGGCGATTGGGTGTAAATAAAGCAAAATATGCTTAACATGCATCCTGTTTTGTAGCACTTGTTTCTCTTTCACAGAACAAGCATAGTCCTGCACCCAGAGATGTGCTGTCTCTGAGTCCCTGAGGAAAAAAGGTTGTGTCAGAATCAGACAGTACTGTTTTACTCAGTGGAAACAACCATGTGTGAATACTTGAGAAATATATGACTTTAATGTGGTTTTATTAAAGAAGATAAAAATTCATTCATGTAAACTAACACAAAAACTTTTCAACTAAATTGGAACAGGATGAAACTCTGAAGTTTTTCCTTAAATTTGGAAGAATCATATTAATTTTTCTCAAGAAGTTTATTTTCAAAATTATGTATGTTTATATGTAAGACAAAAAAAGATGGGATTTGAGAGAATGTCGTCTTCTCTACTTAAGAGAATAGCTAATTCAGTTTCACTTAAAAGTGCAGTTGCAAGCTGAGAAGAGAATGGGGAAGGGAGGGGTATGCTAGCAAATGGCTTAATGAGAAAAAAAAACCAACAACACATAAAACAAATTAAGGAAATGGGAAAAATATATAATCACCACCTAAAATGAGGACAGGAAAGGATGCTTGACTCCTTGAGTCTGTAGGACAGAATAGTAAGTGATAGGATGAATTCTGGAATGTTGTGCTGCTGTCCAAAGGAGCTGACTAACTTACCCAAATAAAATTCTTATGCCAGAAACTCAAAGCAGTTTGATTCTGGAGCCTGAGCCTTCACGCCTCCTCTTTTTCTTCATCCTCTCTTTTGTACCTTGGAGGTTTGGATCCCATTAACATTTTCTGCTCCCCTCTTCTATTTAGTCAATGCAGGGGCTGGCCATGCATCCAGTTTCCCTTGGATACATGCCCTTCGTGGCCTTGTACCCAGCTCTGGCACATGCATTGCTGCAAACGTGTCTCATGGCAATTGCTAGACAGATTAAACTGTTTCTCTTGCTCTACCTTCTCCTTAGCTACATGTCCAAGACTGGTTACAGTTACAGTCTTCTGGAGTTTCTAATCTAGTTCTGATCCCCTGGCACATGCATTGCTGCAAACATGTCTCATGGCAATTGCTAGACAGATTAAACTGTTTCTCTTGCTCTACCTTCTCCTTAGCTACATGTCCAAGACTGGTTACAGTTACAGTCTTCTGGAGTTTCTAATCTAGTTCTGATCACCTGAGTCACAGCTTATTTTTCTAGAGGCCAAAGATGTTGTATGAAAATGGCATCTCTGTTTTTGGAAATAACTGTTCTTTGACTTAATATATCAGAAGTACTACAAAAGTCAGTGCTTGTGGCCTGTGGTATTTCTCCAAGGTTAGACCAGGAGTCCCTTTTTCTGTTCCAGACTTCAGAAACAAGTATTTTCAGAGGTCATAGACCTCATAGACCCATTTAGAATTGCTGAGCAGGAAGACTTCTTGTTATCTGCGAAACAGACTGAATTTATCATGTAGGAGGTAGCTTGATAACACAGCAAGAATATGATTTGTATTTGTGCAAGTACTCTCAGACAGAGTTGCCACCTGGTAGATTTTTTTTTTAAAGGTTTTATAGTTTGTGATCATGGAAAGATCACTTGACACTAATAAAACAACACGGAATAAATAACAATACTGCAGGTGAGAAAAACGAGACACATGGTAAAATATTCTGAAAATGATCATGTGTATTTCAAGTCAAACCAGTCATAGATTTGCACTGTGATATGTGTCAGTGGCATTTATAATACAACCAAGAGGTATAAAAGAATTGCAGTGCAGTAGCCCAGAAAAGAGGTACAGGTTTTCTTGGTTAATTAACACAAAAGTGGATTAAAAAGCAAATCCTGCATTAAAAAAGATTGTTAAGATTGCAAAGTCAGTCTTCATGAGACTTAAGATTGGTTTCATTTGCTTACTTTGTAAATATGAGTTCCTTTGTAATAATAGCCTTGTGATAGCTATCAGCTAATATCAGCTAATAGCTGATAGCCTTGAGTTCCCTTATGATAATAGCATAATATATAGTTTTATTCTAAAGGACTCTAATGTAATTCCATATTTAGAATAGCTAGGGCTCTCAATAATTTGATTTTGCATTGCTCTATTTGTGACTGTAGATCTTATTTACAGTACAACATTAATTTTCTCAAATGCTCTTCTGTAACACTAAACCTTATAGCTCCTGAAGCTCAACAATGCAGGTAAGGAATTTGCAGGTATTGAAAAAGCAAAGTCAAAACATCTGCTAATTTTGTTGATCTAGATGAAGATGCTGCAAGGTTAGTCTTTTAAAGTATTTAACATTTTTAATACACTGATTCTTGTTCTGTTTTTGAAAAATTAGCAGAAAGGGTTCCTGACTCTCCAGCAGTTGTGCTGCCTGAAGGGTGAGTGGCTATGGTCTAGCTACTTGGCTTGTGGCCAAGTCTGCTAAAGGAAGGCCAGCAGTGAGAAATACATGTAGAGCTGGGATGGATAGTTCTGGGGAGATCCTCCTCCAGCTTCCTGGAAGCAGATGATTCCCCACAAAGTTTGATTCCTCATGAAAGGGAAATAGCCACTGCAACAGCCCAGGCTTCTCAATTTTTCAGCTGTTACACTCGAAGTCTTATTACTGACAAAAGGGAACACGCAATACTTATGTAGACACAAGATTTCATCGTTGGTCTAATTTGACAGTCTAATCAAAATACAACAAAGAGTAATTCTTAGTCCAGTTACCATAGTCCTGTGACTAATAGTCCAATAACTTGTTAAAATAGTTATAAAGAAAACCTTTTGCAGTAGCTGCCCCTTTTGTCTGGTGCTGTGCTCTGCCTCCCAGACTCCCAAGGTTGACGGTAGCAGCCTTCTTCCATGAGAAAGGCTGGAGGGAGTCATAAGCTCTCTGAGCTCTTCTCCAGGAAGAGTTTGATGCTGGTGGTAGAGGTCCCTCCTCCCGTGCTCTTAGAGTCTGCTTGGGTTTATTAGTATACATTTTCTTGACACTGTCTGCATACATTAGCTTTCTCTTCATTGATTCTCAGTCATTCAGTTTTTTGTTGTTTCTGTTACCTCTACATTGGTTTAACAAGATTATACTGCTGTAGGACCATTATGGTTTGCATTTGCAGTGTGGGACCTCTGTTATCATCTTGTTTTTGCCCACTTGCAAATCACTTTTTATTCTATATATAGTTCAGTATACACTTGTTATCACTATAAACTAGAATTAACATAAACCAAACCTGACTAGTAAACAATTGCTATCATAGCTAAAAGAAACGTAGGCTGGGACAAACATAAAAAAGTCCTGAGGCCTTGTATTCTCAGCCAATACAAAACCTATGGCCTTTTGCTATTGATGACAAAATTTATATTTATTGGCAGAGTAGGAATCAGAAAAAATGCCATTTCTTCACTCGGGAAATATTTTTCTCGAAGTAGCTGCCTATTGTACCTGTGCAGACAGATAGACCTGGTGGTCAGCTCCTATTGAACAGAATCCAATGTCTGAAGTCACACACACAGATAAATGGGAGTAGAGAGTTCATTTACACATTGAACTGATCATTTTCCCTTGTGTGAAGGAGTAAAGAACTGCCCTGTAATTAATTATGTAATCGTGTAACCGGAGACTACAGGATAATACCTATGCAAAAAATGAGATTAAGATTGTCAAGGCAAGATTAATTGTGAAAATGTTTTTAATTATTAAATGTTGGAGTTTATTTGCAGCATTCCTAACTATTTCAATTTTGGTTTTTTATGTTTAAGTTTTTATCGTTTTCTAATCATCACACTAACTCCTTCCTTAATATTGATCCCTTAAAATTATATCATATAAAACTCTAGGTTGCCAGTGGATTTAGATCTTTAGCACTACAGCATAGACCCCTGCCACTTAAACCAATAAAATAACTATTAACGGTTAAAAATTGTTATTATAAACATATGTACTTTACAAGTACATGATGGGTTTTTTCAACTGTATTGGGTCTAGCTGCGATGGAGTTAACTTTCTTCATAGCAGCCCATCTGCTGCTGAGGTTTGCATTTGTGGCTAAAACATTGTTGGTAACCTACCAAAGTTTTGGTTATTTCTGAACAGTGCTTGCACAGCATCACGGCTTTCTCTCTTCCCCCCAGCCCCACCCCTCCTGGAAAGCGAGTTGGCTCAGGGTTGGCAAAAAATTGGAAGGGGTCACAGAGAGGACACTGGAGCCAAACTGACCAAAGGGATATCCCATATGTCATGCTCAAAACAGAAAACACGGTATTATTAAAGGAGGAAGGGGGACATTTGTGGTGATGGTATTTGTCTTCCCAGGTAACCGTTACGCATGCTGAGGCCCTGCTTGCCAGGAAGTGGCTGGATATTTGCCTGCACATGGGATGTAGTGAATGAGTTCCTCTTTTTGCCTTGCTTGTGCACACAGCTTTTGCTTTCCAATTAAACTGTCATTATCTCGATCCATGAATTTTCTCACCTTCCTTCTATTTTCTCCCTATCCTGCAGGAAAGGGGAGTGAGTGAGCAGCTGGATGGGTGTTTGGCTGCTGGCTAGGGTCCACCCACCACATCTACAAAAAAGAAAATTGTTAAATATCCCAGAATGAGCTCTAAATTGTGAGAGAATTGTGCAGCTGTTTTCCAGTCACCTCCATCCTTAGTCTTCTATTTCCTCCTTTGCAGCTCTTCCTCTGCTGTTAATCAATATCTCATATGCGCTTTGATTTCTCTCTTTTCCCAGTAATACATCTTTCCAACTCTCATGGCATCTTGTTTCCTCTTTTGGTTTCATGCCTTCTGTTTTTTCTCACCCATTGTTACCCATCCCAGTCTTCCTCTCCAGTCTATTGACATTCCCAGCTTCCCCACTTCCTCCTTATTTTTTCTTTTTTTTTTTGCATACAAACTGGTGTTTTCCTCCTTGGCACTAGAAAGAGCACCAAGATCACAAAGGAAATTATCTCGTTGTCCAAGAGTTTGATCTATCAGTTGCTGGGTAGTGCAGTGGTTGGGAAATTCCTGTTCCAGCCTGTCTGTGGGCTGCTATGAGCTCACGCATTTCAGTGCAATTATTTTGCTCGCTGTTCATTCCAAAGCCCTCCTGCTCTGATAACTCTAACTTTGCCCCAGGCTTTGTTTAAAGTAAATTAAATAGTTCTCTCTGAGAAAAAAAAAACAAAACTGAGTGTCATTCAGGAGTTAGTTTGTTGCAAGGATAAGAGACTATGGAGAAGTCCTGCACCACAATTAGTTCTCTCTTGATCCCAAAGAGGGATCCCACTTTGGATCCAGAGACAAGCACCATATGGCATAGACTTGTCCAGTCAGCTTTAGAGAGGACAAACTCTGAATAATGTGGATGTGAGCTATTCTGCATAACTTGATCTTGGAGGTCCTTGGAAAAAATGCATATGGCATGCTGGAAAGGCCAAATGATATATTTAAGTTGGCACAACAGTACTTAGAACCAGGGTGAAAGTAAATGTACACAGTGGTCAAAGAGTAGGGCTTCTGTTCTTAGCTTCATTACTAGCTTATGCTAGCTTGAGATGTTCATTGGACTGAAACCACGTAGATGCTCTTTTGTTCACTCCTAAACTATCCTTAAACTTCTTGGGATTCCAAGTTTGTTGAAAATGACCTGAGGGTTCAAAAGTTCCTGGAAAGGGACTGATGAACAGATAGATGAACAGATAGATAGACAATGTGACTCAGCAACATTGGTTCTGTAAACAGCCAGGTTATAAATGTGTTACTGAGAACAACAGTGGTACTTTCTCATAATAAAGCATTTTTTTTAGAAGAAACATAGATGAAAGCTTTTGCGATTTTGTAGTTTGACCTAGTCAAAAATATTCCAAAGCTCTCCACATGAAATAATTTTTCTAAATCCTACCTTAGTGGCTAAATTCTTTAAAACAGTAAAATCAAAAGTCAGCCAGTCCTTAATACTGTTGCCTTAGCTTTCTGTTGAGTTTTAATCATGGTTTAGATATTGTTCATTCATAGTAATGTGATATGCAGCTTTTAAGATAAAATTTTAAAGATGACCAACTTTCCCCGGGATATAAATTGATAATCAGCTAATGCCAAGAAATAATTTACTTCCTTATAGAAGTATTGGGTTATTCATGAGATGACAACAGAAAATTTTCTGTGGCAAGCATAAATGAATTAAACTGTCTGAAAAAGAAATCAGACTAATATTCTTAGATTTTTTTCCTCCATGTTCACTTCTGTCAAATTTATAGACATTGACAGATAGAAGAGAAACTATTCAGCTTGACTCTTCTTGTTCTGAAATCACCTGATCATGTTATAATAAAATATATATCTTAATTTGAGGGGTTAGAAATTTGTATTTAGATTATCTTTAATTTTAAACAATTAAAATATTGCTGATTTCCACCACCTCTTCATCCAGACCTTTGTGCTCTCATTCTGTCGATTTCTCTTCTCTGGTCATATTGACTCATCTCTTTGAAAACTCTTTTAGCTCTGTAATTTACTGATGGCAGAATAAGTTTCTGAAATGAAGGGCTAACTTTGTGTAGAGAGATGTAACTGCATCTACAGACTACAACCTGGTCAGAAGTAAAAACTAAACAAAATCATGGAGTTCTAGGACAATTTTAAAAGTATTTAAAAATTCTCAGTACTAAAAATGTAATATCTAAATAAGGACTTTATTTTCAAAATCATCTACCAATTCTTACTGCAGCTAATATTTAAATTTTATTTAATATTCTTTTTCTTTTTGGTTTAAAAAGCAACAGTCCCTAGAGTCAGAAAAAAAATGATTCCAGGGCTGCTGATATTTTTTCATTTAAGCATCAAATCATAGTATAAATTCAGAAAAAAACCCAAGCAAAAATGCATGTTTCTACCAAAGGAAAACAATTAAGATACTGAGTTTAAATTTTCTTTAAAAAAAAAAAAGTCTAAAATTCTTGCTTAGAGCACCCCTTCAAAAAATCAATGCTCTGCTTTGGGGGAGGAGACACAGTGCACCAGGGAAAGTCTCTTCCTACAGACCTTGCCCTGTTTAAGTGTGTGCTGGAGAGATGGTGTTGGAAAGCTGTCGCATTCCTGTTGTTTCACCTGCAATATTCAGTTCAAATTAAGTTAGAATTAAATTAGATCAGATACGAAATGGGCTCTAGCACAAGCTCCAGCCATGTCAAAGGTGTAGGTAGATTTCTGCCAGTACATATGGCATTTTATTGTAATAGTTTTCTTTCCCATAAATTTTAAAACAAGAATAAATCAGTGTGATCCTCTAAAAATACCTCCACTTATAGAATGGGTCATCAAATTTTACCTAGTAATTATAATGACACATAATTTACAGAAAATATCTTAGATTTAATTTACAATTTTCAGATGCTGAAGAAGTGGCAGGGCTAGTGGTAATGACTTAAGAAAAATTATGAATCATAAATTAAAAAGGTTCAGGAAGTTTCTAGGTACAAGGTGAATCCTGTAAAAAATCTCAATAACTACTGTGTTGTGAAAGTTGAAGGATATCTCATTTCCTTGAGCAGGCTCCAAGATAGGTAGCCGAAGGCAAGCAACAGCAGTTGGAATGGAAGGCAGGCTTAGAGCAAAGCTCTATTTGCAACAGAAGGACATCTGGAGAAGCTTGTTTCTTTCAAAATGTTGTATAAGTACAGGTGTTCGGGTTCTCTGATGAAAGAGAAAGCCACAGTTTCCTGGCACCAATCAAGACACTAAGGTAACTACTATAGTGAAATTCAGAAGCAGCCATTTTTACTGGCTGCCTGTATTTCTTGCTTGGTGGGCAGCTGCTGGGTCCAGCCCTGGAGTAACCCTAGCCTTATCCTTAGATTTCCATTCTCTGTAAATCTGACATTGAGATGCAATTGAGTGGCTGCAGATACAGTGTAGGTGTCCCAGTTTGTGCTTTGCCTGCCACATCTACAGATCCCATTTTCCTTCTCAGTGCCCTCATGTATCAAGTGTGTGCTGTCAGACAGAGGAGATAGCTGGAGGTCCTTTCTTAGAGGCCTGAAACATGGTATGTGCTGTCTGCAAACAGCTTGAATTCAGGTTTATATCATTTTGCCTAGAAAAGCACTGTGGATGAGTAGAGTCAGATCTGAGAAATACTTCACACTTCAGTTAGCACTTAGGGACTTTCATGTTGGGGAGCCCATATGTTTCAGTTTGGGCTATTCAAACCTATTAAGTAACTTAAGCCCACTAGGCACTTGCTAGCCCTGAAGTCTTCAGCAAGATCATTCTAAGTACAAATTCTGTAAGTCTGGACTCATCTCCACCTTAGCTCGACTCAGTCTGCTTACCACTTTAATAACCCTCTGGTATCTGCTTAATAGCTGCCAATTGTTTTGAAATTCTGTTTATGTTATAAACCTCATGTTTAGTTCACAGCTACCGGGAAAGGCCTTTGAAAACTCTTTCTTAGGAGCTCTTCTGCATTCTGATGGAAGACTGTTTTGTTTTATCTGATCTACAAATTTTTTTTGGTGTCTCAGGGATTTTCTTGGGCAAGCTTGCCTGACAGACTGCGGAGACAGACTCTTATGAGTATCAGCCAAATGGAGAAAGGTGTAACAAATTAAACTGTCATTTATTTGTTTTCAATTTAGCTGTCAGAAATAAATAATTTTAATTTGATGATCATGCTAAATAGACATGCAGTTCTTGGAATAGTAGGCATTCTAGACTTACCCTATCGAGTGTGAAGTTCTGAAGTACAAAATTGTTACGCTACACTGTACGTTACTTTTCCAGGGATGCTCTATCCAGCTAACAATTGCTTTCAGTTTGTTTTGTCAAAAAAGAACAAACACTCCACCAAACAAAAAAGCACTGTCACCGAAGTGCTAACATACATGATGCAAACCTTTACATAGTGCCTTTTACATTGAAAAAGTGCTTCCCAGAACAGAAATGAATGTAGAGACACACACATACACTTTTTGGTGAATTAGGTCTAATACAGCCTCCACTGAAATCAGTGATTAAAATTCAGACAAAAATTAGGCTTTTTCAGATGAGGGGAAGAGAGAGGGAAGAAGAGAGGGAGAAAGGGACACTCCTGCACAACTCTGGACCTATCTGTCCTAAATATCTGTATATAGACTCTTCTGGAGTTGACTCTCTCTTTCCACTGACTGTAGAGGAAGTCTAGACAACCAGCTTTAAGCCAAATGCCTGACTTTCAAATGGCTGAGCTTAGGTAAAATGAATTCTACATCTAACTTCTTTTATTTTCTTCTTCCTAAAAGCATAAAGTTAGAAAGTCAGAATGGCTATACTGGTTTATACCAAAGGTCTCCCAACAATGGCCAGTAGTGCATGCCAAGAAAAGGATATATGATCAGGGAAATAATCCTGCCGTTCCGTATACATTTACAGTCTTCAGTCATCTGACACTGAGTCTGATTCCTGGTTTGGGGTATGACTCTCCTACCACATTCTGGTTTCAGATATGAATGATCTAATGTGATCTTTGTCCACCAGATAAAAATCGAACATTCAGGGTGCCAGTTTTCTTTATGACTATTGAAGATCCAAGGGCATCTCATGTAAATGAAAAACACTGCTTCAGACAGTGTTTACTGCAAAAACAGGGGTGTTTTTAGCTCAAAGAAGCTATATCAAGATTGTGATCTCCATGTAAAATCCAAACAGAGACAAGCTAGTTTTAACCTCAGACCACCATCTGAGATAAACCTCAAGGAGGATGTACAAAGCTGACCTTCACTGGCCACATCAAGGCATAGATATAGATGGCTATCTCAATTGTTTGAGATATCCTCTTGTTTGTTTTAGTCAAAACAAAACATTTCTGTCCTTGGTTTACCCTTACTTCAGTGGTATAATATGGCTGCTTTTCCAGTTCAGAGGTGACAGCTTTTCTGTGCAAAAAGGAATTAGGTTGTATTTTTCTGCTGTAATCTGTATAGGAAAAGAGTGTCATCTTGGAAGGTCTGCTGTTATGGAACTGATGTGATAAGTTTATGTTAAAAATTACCGTACCTTTCAAGTTAGTAGCATCTCTTCCACAAGCTTCATTTCATGCTAATTTGTTCACATATAAACCAGCACATTTTAAAGCTTGCTGTTTTCTGATAGAAAGTAATGCTGTGGTTGCCAGGTGCAAAGGTGCTTTGAAAGTTATATTGCCTCGTTTCAGTGATTGAATAACGGGGTCGGGGTTACCTGAGGGAATGAGTTTTGCCTCTTTTTCTAGAGGTTACACTCCCCAATTATAAGAGCTCTGTCCTTCATTTAGAGAGACAACAGTGGAATGAGATACTCTGCAGGATATTTATAACTGTCTATTCTCAGCCTGCTGCATTGTGGCTAGTTAGAAGTGTAACATATGGCACTGGTGAGAAAATAATTATTAGTCTTTGATAACTTACTTAGGGGCAGTTATTCTAGATGACCTGCATGACAGACTCTTAAAAAACCTGTGTTCTGTAAAGTTATTGACACAATAATGCAGTAAAGGCATGTATTTTCTCACAGTTTTCAGCACACTTAATACCCTTTCATGTGTTTTTAAACTTCCAGACATTTATCTATCAGTGGCATTTCCAAAATCTCAGAGGTAATCACTTTGATCCATATTCAGATTAGTTGTTATTTATGACTAATTTACTGTGGACCAAAGTTCAAGAGAGGATGACTGTTTCAGACTACCTTCTACCTAGGGCTGATGAATTTGGGGTTCCAATATAGTCAGTCAGTCAAGAGAAGTGGTCATGGGAACTGAGTTAGAGAGCATTAGTGAAAATATTGCCCTTTATGGCAGAGCTTTATTAGAAAAGGTAAACCAGTCTTAGCTCAAAAAAACAACTCTCTTTCTTTCTGGTTTTGTTTAATAAATCCTATCTAGAACATTTCAGATACTGTTTTACTGGAACATTATCCCCACTCTTACAATATGTTGTATTTATTTAGAAAATTTGCATTTGAACACTAGTTGTAGTACGTATTTTATCATGCTACTTCACAACCAGTCTTGGTCCCATAAGGAAAAAGAGAGGAAGTTGAATGTCAATTTTCTAGTTTCATAGGAAGGAAAAGAAAAAGGAATACTTCTTAAGTGCCATGGAAGAGACTATAATAGCTCCTTGGGCTATAGATTTAAGTTGTGATAGCACAGGGGCTGTGTAGTGTTGCTCTGGGACTTGCTGTTGAACTGGGGGTTGAAATTCATTCTATGCTTTTTCAAGCATAATTACCTGGTCTTTAAGTAACTGCAGTGAATTTTGCCCCTGAGAAACATCATTATCCTGAATGACTCCATTTGACTTTTGATTCGTGCTCAAACTAAGAAACAGCAAACAAGAAAAAGAAGTTAATTTCCTTGTCATCCTAAATTATATGTCTCGTATTTGTGGCTAGTTTATTAGAAGTAGCAAGATAGACCTGTGTCCAATGTCTTCCCTTTCACAAACATATGAAAAGCAAGAACCTACATATCACAGTTCAGGAGGAAAGAACTACACATCTTCCAGTCAGCCAAAGGCAGAGATAAGTCAGAGTTAGAGAGGCACCTATTGGCCTCCTGAATGAGGGGAATCAGACTGTTTTTCATGTATCTATCACCACAATCAATGAGTCTTTAGTGCTGTGCTCAAAATATTGCTCACAGGCAAAGAAGCAGCACATTTTATATAAAAGTTAACCAATATATAACTGAAATCTTAAGTGTCTGATCATTATTAGTCCAGATCTATTTGTTACAGAAAAAGAAACAATAATAATGGAGTTAAATTTGTTATACATACACCTAAATTCTTCCCCTTTTCCTGGTGTTATGCTCACCCTTCCCATGCTTTTACAAGTCCTAAGGTAGGACCAGGTTTCACTCTGGTGGTGGTGGTGGGAGGTGTTACAGCAATTCATGAGCATCTGGAGTTCTTTGGTGAGAGGATGTCATGGTTTATCCCAGCAGGCAGCTAAACACCATACAGCT
>NW_009205019.1:0-42242 GCF_000690835.1 Fulmarus glacialis
ATGGGGTTGTTGTGACCCAAGTGCAGGAAACCCCGCTGAGGAGTGCCTCGACTTGCAGTGGAGCTGAGCAGTGGCTGGGAAACTCCAGCAGCACACCAGGGCAGGCACAAAGTAAAAGGCTCTGCCCCACGGCGCAAACCAGGCAGGCAGGGAAAGCCAGGTGAAGTGAGGTGAGGTGGCTGATGCTACCCCAGCAAGCTGGTGCAAAAGCAGGATTGAACATTCCCTCGTGTGCTGCCCATGCCCATTGCTCCAGCTGCCTCCCGCTGAGGTAGCAGGATCTGACACCACAAAGTGCCTTATCCCTGGCACTGGCATCTGACACAGCCAAGCCGGGCATCAAATTTATACTTGACTAAAACCATGGCACGATGTGCTGCCCAGGAAGCCCTGTGTGCCGCGCTCCTCGACGGAGCCTTAAGGCAGCCCCTTTCCTAGAGGACCGAGGAAAAATTTCCTCCCTGCCCCCATCCCCAGATATCGCTCCCTGGAGCTTTACACCTAAAGGACCACAGACAGGGGGAGGGACGGGGACACAGAGAGAGAATCTCCCGCCAGAGACTGGGGGGAGAATTAAAAAAAAAAAAAAGATGGAAGAGAAGCAGTGAGCAGAGGCAGAGAAAAAAAAGAAAAAAGGAGTGGGAAGGGAGAAAGTGAGAAAAAGAGAGAGAGTGAGAAAAATGACAGGAGCTGAATTTTCGGCGCCCTCACTTTAAATCAAGATAAAAGACTGAAATGGAAAATAACAGTCCAGAGAAACCCCTGGACGGCTTTGGGCGTTAATGGAAACACATGGCTGAAGGCTGTAGTGTTGTCAGCTTCCCCGTGCTCTGACATTCCTTTCTGATAATCCGGCCTGCCATAAAATTAGAATAGCAAATACCTCCTGACAAAGATGCATGTTTCCCTCTATTGTGCCATCATAAAAAAAACTCCGCTGGTGACTCGAGGAGCCGCAAACTTCAATTTAAATTTACAGTGCGGCGGAAGGAAAGTGATATGCACTCAAAAATTTTAATAACCTATTAAGTTACGACTTCAATTTCATTTTATGAATATTTTCCTTGGGGAGCAGTGCTATCACAGAGAAAGATAGAAATTTAAAAAAGATAAATAGTGCCATTAATCTCCAACATTTCTCTTCCATTATCCTTGAAAATTAGGAGTTATTTTTGTTCAGATCTTCATGTAATTAGCTCCCTACACTTGATTCACTAGCCAGAAAATGACCATGTTCAGAAAATTAAAAATTTGTCATTAAGTGGAATTTAACATAATATCATTTATCTTTATCTATTCCCCAGCTGACAGCAGGAGCCTTGGAAGTGATACAGGCTTCTGTGTCAGAGAGTAGAGGCAAGTCCTCGACATGAGAGGGAGAGTGCGGGAGTGTGGGGGGGGAGGCTATAAGGATGTGGGAGGGTAGCGGGAGAGGGGGAGCGTGTGAGACAAAAAGGAAGCAGGAGCTGGAGTCAGGGGAAGCGGGGAGAAAAGGAGGAGTGGGGCGTGGGAGGAGAGGGAAAATGCAGGAGGGAGTAGAGGAGGGGGGCAGACAACCAGCCAAGGCGAGGGGTGGAAGGGGAGCAGGGGGGATGAGGAAGAGGAGGGCAGGGAAGGCTAGCGAGGTGGGGCTATCTGCTGGGCTCCATGGCAGAGCTTGGAAAGGGCCACCATGAAGCCAGCTGGGTGTTGCAACGAGAGCAGAGTCGGGGGCCTGGTGAAATCCTGACCTGGCAGGATCCCCAAGCATGGTCACTGGTTTCTTGCTGGTGGCTTTCTCTAATTCTTCACCTGCCCCACCCCACCAGTCGCCCATGAAACACAGGGCAGGACCCAGCAGAAATCCTCACCAAGGTCAGAGAAAGGCTTTTGCTGCCTATTAAAGACCTAAAACCTACACTGGTTACAAGATCCAAATGAATATTGGATGTCAGCAGACCTCCTCGTCTCCAAGCATTCCAGAGTGATCCAACAAGTACCCTCCATCAAGTCATTATCACCTTGTATAGAAGGGAAACTGAGGCACAAAACAGGTCTCTGAGTTGCCCAAGGTGGTGAGGCTGGAAGCAGGACTAGGACCAGAACCCAGCCTGGCAGACCCTTTGAGGCCTTCTGCTCTAACTCTTAGTTTGCACTCCCTTCCCTCAACTAATGCTGTATGCGCATCAGAGGTGCGGCAAGTCCAGCTCTCCGGCATGAGCTGAACTACAAGAAACCTCTTCAGCTTCTGAATCCCTCCCATGGACCAAAAACATTAGCCTCCTAACCATCTCATTTAATCTCTGTCTCTCCTACTCTCAGTGGCTAGATCTGATAAAATATCTCTCTGGAGAAAATGAAAGGGAATAGGTGGAAGGAAGGAGAAGAACACCATAAAGCAAACACTATGGGCAGGAGCTATTTTAAATAACTGGCTAGCTAAAAAAGCCAAGGACATTAGCTACTCAGCAGTTCCATCACAAGAGCTTGTGCTATTTTAAGTAAATCTCTTTGCCTCTCTATTCTGGCCTAAAGTTTGGGGATTTTTCCACTCCTCCCGAAAAAGTTTTGGGGAGTTTTATTTAGCCGTGTTCCCTTCTCCTATATCTTGATTTTCAAACTTTGTGCGTACATTTTATTCTTATTTTGTTTTATAAGAACAATAAAGTGGGGGGAGGAAGAGCCATAAAGACGTGCACATCATCAGAAACACGTTTAATGACCTTGCACTCTGCTATGTATTCTTCTGTGCAAAATGTAACACAGATTTTTGCACAAATATCTACTGGACAGCGCATAGTATATTAGAGATCTGTACAACAAGAGGGCATAAAGCAGCAGAGGAACATTCCAGTGCAGACACTTATCACCATGCTCTGTGGCTGTGATGTTTAACGCAACCTAGGGAGTTAGGTACAAAAAAATATCTCACACAATAGCAGTCTCCCCACAGGTTCCTGCAAGCCACAGTTGGTGGCCACAAAGTACCAGCCCACATGCATCAACCTATTTCTTTCTACCTATAAACAGATCAGATGGTTAGGGTCACTGTGCTCATCCCATACCCGGAGGTGTGGAAAGTACCTCGGCGCTACAGCAAGCCAACAGCAGAGCTGGGCATGGAAGTCGGCTGTCCTGCCTTGTTTCGGCAGTGCCACCTCTGGTTTCCCACCACCAGCAATGCTGCTTTATGGCTGGGCAACTTCTTTATTCTGGTGCACATGTAGCCGGAGCCAACAGCAGGGCTGGATAAGCATAGGTCTGTTTACTGGTTTTCACTATGGCTCTAGATGGGATGCATAGCTAGCGTAAATGAAAGTAGCGCCTGTAGCACTTGCCACAGTGGAGCGGAGGGCTGCCTCCAAGGATCTGTTCGGGGACCCGTTTTCTCATCTCAACTCTGCTGCAGCCATGTGCCTCTCTGGTCTGAGGGCTGAGTGTAAGTACTCAACCCTCATCATCTACCACAACACTGCAGAGCAAACTCCTGCCAGCCAATGGTCTGAAATGCCAAGAATCACCCCATCCCTTCAGCGGGCCTCCTCCAAACGGCTGGTTGGGACAGTCACCAGCCTGGAGGGCCCAGGCTGGAGAGGAGAAAGGCTGAATAGATAGGCATATGGGGGAGATGTTGAACTTTGAACCTTGTGGGGCACCTCTCCGCAGCAACACTGATCTCACTCACAGAAACTCCTGTGAAGGAAGCATTTCCCTCTGCCTGTGCTGGGGCCAGTTCCTGATCACTGATGGGGGAGGTCACTGCCCCGTTGCCCAAACCTTTTTCTCGTGCATCCCAGAGCATGCTCTTTCCACCCTGGCTCTGAAACAGCCCTTTCCCCCGCAGGTCTCCTCCCTCACACCCTCCCACTTAGCCTCTGCTTTGAGACCACCATGAATCAAACAGCTCAAGAAGTGGAGAAAAGAGAGGGCAGAAAGAGAGCAAAGACAGAAAATGAAGGAAAAGGGCAAAAGGAAGAGTGTGTGGAGGGATGGGAGAGGAGGAGCACGAGGCTAAGGCCCCTTCCTCTCTTACCCATTTATTATATGATTTACCAAAGTGCCTTCACTTTGTTCCCTCATTCCTTGACTCGGTAGCTATCCTTATTGTTCCCCTTAAAATCAGCTCTGCCCCTCTTTTCCCGCACTGTCTTCCTCTACCCACTTCAACTCTTTCTTTATACCCTTAGAGGCTACGCCAGACTGTTCTCTTCCTCACCCTCCATGCAGCCCCTGGCCCATCCCCTCCTGCCTCTCCCATCCCTTTCTCATGCTCCCCCTCCTCATCAGAGCCTCAGCACTGCAGCCTTAAAGCAGGATAAATGGATATGGATATCGTACAATAAAACCTTCAGAATGGAGAGTTTTGTGCAAGTGAACAGCAGCCAAGCCTGAGAGACTGAAAATTGGATAAAGGGATTAAAACAGTAGCACATTAACAGGAGATTTAGAGTGTAATAAACTCATTTCATAATAATATGTGCGTTGGGGCTGGTAATAAATCATTGCGGGATCCCTGCCTTCCGCGGTGCTGGAACGAGGCAGTGACCCGAAAGCTGGGTAGGATTTCAGCGAGATGTGGATTAATTTCACAGGGTTCTTGGCCAGGAATAGAGCGGCTGTGCCATTGCCGTACAGCTGCTGCTGCTGCTACTGCTGGCTTTTTACAAAAAAAACACAAAAGGCAAACAAATGAAACCAAAGAAGAGGACCTGCCAACATTGCCTGGCACACGTGTTTGTGGAGAGGGGTGGTCAAGTAGCCTTCACCAGCACAACCCCAGAGGCCAAACACCACTTCTTCTCAGTCACGCCCCCGGACAATGTCCTGCCCCCTTTCCATGCAGACTTGTGGGGTAAAGATGATAAAACAGCAAGAGGAAAGAAGCCAGCTAGACAAAAATGCTAGGCTAAGTCACCACTTTAATGGTCCAAATAACTTTGCCTAAGACACTAAAGTCAAAAGAATGTACCAACCACATGCAGTAGATATACCAGCCTGGTGGGGTAGCCCAAAATGCAACCTTAGGTGGGGATGGGGAAAGGCTGAGACCTCACTCACGTCTGCTGCACAAAGCTCATGAAAAGTTACAAAAGAGATGAAGCATCAGACCGAGAAAGGGAGGAGAGCGGCATGCTGGAATGTTCCCAGAGAAAGAATACAGATGGATCCAAGCCATAACGCAATTAGGTGAGACAAGGACTTTGCAGCAAGAGGTAATAAAGGAATAAAGAACAGGAAAACGCAGTACAAGTGTCCTGGAATAAAAAACAAAGGACTTGAGGAGGCCTTGGGGAGATGGGGACAGGTTGATCATATCTTAAGGAAGACTGGGGAGCAAAAAAAAGCATCCCAAAAGAGGAGGTACTGAGAAGCTCAAAACTATCAAGGCACTGGTCCAGATGACAGGGGAGCTGGGCTCTACTTATTGCCACTGTAGCCATGGAGCTTGCTTGGATGGTGAGCTCTCAGGGGAGATCCTGCCTTGCTTTACCATAACCCATAGGAGTGTGGTCCAGTGTCTGTGAGAAAAATATATGGGGACACCTTGATGTTGATGCAATTGGATGTGAAAACAAGAACCTCTATTGAAAAAAGACAGGATGGGCCAATCTCAAAGGAAATTCTCTAAACATATGCCAAGGCTAACCTGGCACGAAGAAGGGGAGGGTAAATTTAAATGAGATAAATGGGACACTGTGAAGACTGAGGAGGAAGTGAATGGCCAGCAGGACAAAATTCAAATCTCAAAAGGAGACTTAAGAGCTGGAGATCTGTAGATTCATGGAGATTTGTCTTTGCTGGTACCCCTAGGGTTAGCACCACAACGCTTATTTAGTCAAGGCCAGAGTCGCAACTCTGGACTTCCCTGAAAATATTAACCTTTATGTTGTGCTACCCAAATACAGTGGTAACAAAAAGTTATCAGCTCACAAATCAGCCATCTGCCTGCGTGAGCAGATCGAGGATGTTCAAACCAAACAAGGCATATAACTGTTCCTCAAATGGAAGCCTAAGCCTTGCAAGAAGCCTGCATCTGAGGCAGAAAGCTATGTTCATATGCAAGTTTTCTTTACATGTATGTGGTGGCTGCTGACAACTCACCTACTATGCACAAATCCCTCAAGGAAACCCTGTTTCTTTAATAAAGGGAGTTTTGCAGTATCATGCAGGTGTGTGCAGAAGACACAGCAAACACCTATGACTTTTACAGGACCAGAAGTGGCATGTCTGGATTTTTAAAGAGGTACCTGACATCACATTGAAGGATGGATTAAGGGAAAATGCAAAACAAGGACTGTTGTGGTTTAACCCCAGCCAGCACCTAAACACCACGCAGCCGCTCGCTCACCCCCTGCTCTGGTAGGATGGGGGAGAGAATCGGGAGGGCACAAGTAGGAAAACTTGGAGGTTGAGATAAAAATAGTTTAATAATGGAAATAAAACAAAGTAGAACAGTAATAACAACAATGATAACAACAACAATAATAGCATATACGAAGCAGGTGATGCACAATGCAACTGCTCACCGACCCACTGACCGTGTGTCCCGAACCACGAGAGCCCCCCCACCCCTAGTTTTTATACTGAGCATGATGTCACATGGTATAGAATACCCCACTGGCCAGCTGGGTCAACTGCCCCCGCTACGCTCCCCCCTCCAGCTTCCCCTGCACTTGGCAGAGCATGGGAGGCCGAAAAGTCCCTGGTGCAAGCACCACCCAGCAACAACCAAAGCATCAACGGGCCATCAACGCTCCTCTCATACCAAACCCAAAACACAGCACCCCCCAGCTACTGGGAAGAAAGTTAACTCTATCTCAGCTGGAACCAGGACAAGGAGAAAGGCAAGACTGCAGTAAAACAGGGAAATGAGACTCAGTCAGACAGAAGGGCTGAGTGTCTCAGAGCTGCTTGAGATTCATTCAGTCAAGGGACAAAGAATGGGCCCCAGCACTGCTTGGAAAGTCATGCCCAGAGATCTCCAAGAAGAAACCAGAAGAAAAGAATGGACAAAACATCGGGTCCCAGCAGACTGTTGCCTGAACTCCCAAACCTCTTCCAAGGAAACCAAAATACCATATTTACAAGATGTTGCAAGGTTTGGATAAAAGCAAAACATTTCATAGCCATTGCAGTGCAGAGCAACACAGGTAGCCAGTACCAGGCCGCAGGCCCAGTTCTCACCCCACTCCAAGAGAGGCCACCAGCCTGGCTTGTGGACAAGGGTCCTGCACACGGCAGATAGTCCAGCCTTGGCTTGGGCCAACTACTAGTCACTGACACAGGGTGGAACAGGCCTAACATAAGTGATCTGTACCTCCACACCGGTTAAAGTGTCCACTTGGGATGGAAGAGGTGTATGGCCCTGTTCATCTTCTGAATCACTCTGTGCTAAGACTTGAGTTTGACTCTGCCCCTTGCCCCTGCATGCCCAGAGCACAAATTTATTAACCATACTAGGTCACTTTCTCTCCTGCTAGTTTAGATCAGGCAGCTTAACTTCCACTCAGGAAATTCTCATAGCGTTGTTGGAGACTTTCCTATGCTCCCACCAGACATTTTGATTTCAATGAAATTACATTGTGTTTCAAGGAAAAAGCTTCATAAAAAGTATTCCCACCAGTCTAGTCCTCCCAGTCACCTGCTTCACACTGTTCCTGGAGAGCTAAGGGGAAATACTTACTGCGCACACCCCATTTTTGTTCTGAACTGCTATTGTGCACAGCACTGAGCTCAGAGGTTCAGCCAACACTGCAGACAGTCTGTGGTCCTAAGACCTACAGCTGGGGTCTCTCGTTGCCGTTACTTATCCCACACCGAGCAGCTGTACTATAAGGCAGGGCTTGGCTTCTTTCAGCACTAGACGTGACAAAAAACAGAACACCTCTCATAGCAATTTTTTTAATCACTCAAAAGTAAAATGTGCAGTAAGCAAAGGGTTGGGGAATTTTTCCTCAACAGAAAAAGAACTGATTTAAAAACACATTTTGTAAAAACACGTTTCAGAGATCAGTTTCAGACTGTAAAGACCATTTTTGACTAATAATCACAGGAACCAGTAGATTCATATTTTGAAAAAGCATTGTTTGAAAATGCATTGGTTAAAACAAACTGAGTTTTAGAAAGTCCCTTAAGATAAAAAAGCAACATATTTAAAGAAAAGTCTTCAGAAACCAGAAATTTTACTCAACATACATTTTTTTTATAAACGCTGGAAAATGTGGTCAAAAAACCCAAGCAGGTCAGCTTGGCTGTCAGACCACAGCAGTGGGAAAAAGGGAATGCAGGAAGGAAAAGCTCACTTTGCTATTTCTTTCCCTCCGGATCATCCCTCAGGGATGATCCCAGCTCAGCAACTCTGCACAGTGGAAAGGTGGGAGTCCCAAGTCTCCACCCAAGGTGGTCAAACAGGGCACACAAAACTACCAGCGGTACATCACCATTACAGACGCCTACTGAGAGGTGACAATCCCTGAGAGAAGAGCTTGGAGCCCAGAGCCCTTTCACACATACCACGTAAACAGCGTGTGGCCCTCATGGCAATTTCAGCCAGGTGGGAGGGCGTCACAGCGGTGAGCGGTAGCAGCACTGCTGTTCATCTAAGCTGGCTTTCGCTCATTACCATAGCTCTTGCCACATCACTGAAGTGTAAATTCACTCAGTAAATCACACCAGCTTCACTGCTGCAAAATAGTACTCAAGAAGCACTAATAAAGCAGGAGAAATTGGATTTGCATTGAAGTCAACCTGCCACTTCAGCTGTCAGTCACTGCCAATCAATGTAAGCCCCATCCAAACAGACTTCCCCGTTAGCAAACTGGCCATGGGAACTTGGGAAGCCAAGGAGCAGAAGTGAATATATTCAGCACAGGACCTTCATATTCCCCCTCCCCACACACACATCACAAGAGCCAACAAGACCAAGTCCTGTCTAATAAAAGCTGGTGAACAGTGAACCACAACAGTAAGATACTCTGAATAGTGAACTACAGAGCCAAGGGGCTCCTGTTGGATGCAAGGGAGTTATTTCCTCCCACACTCCTACTGGGTGATACTTAAGAATAAGAAAATTCCAGAAACTAAGAAAATTCCAGAAACCTTCCAATCAATTTGACAGACCGCTTCAGCTGGAAAATACAGGTAGCTCTGAAAATGCTGAAGGACCCAAATTCAAGGTCCTCCACACTTCCTGGCTATGAGTCAAAACTATTCCCTTTGTGTAAAAAGGGACCAACATTAGAAAAAGGGCTGAATGTGGCTAAAACAGATGATGTCCTTTTTTGGTTAAATGTAAAGGCTTGGATTGCCCCAAAATTACATTTTCATGAGAACGGAAAGGAATGAGAGAGAAAGGAAGAAAAGAAATTTTTTAAAGTTTGGGGTTTTTTTTTCATTTAACAAAAAACATCAAAATCCAGGAAAAATAAAAGCAAAGCACAAGGGATTTTCTTACGTGAAAGGTTGTGGCTGTTTCGCAACATTCCCCTTCTTTACTAAGATGAAATTAAAGCTATCTGATTCATTTCCCCACAATTGGGGCATAGGTACAATGACCTGCAGCAGTTTCAGGCCTGCCCCGTTGGAAAGGGCCACCCTTCAGGACACACTGCAGCTATGTGGCTGGGGAGCTAAGGCATGCCATTGATTTTTTTTTTTTTTTTTTTTTGGTCACAAAATGTCATTGCAATGCAGTTGCATGATATTGTGCTGGCCAGAAATCACCTTCAAGACAGTTTAGTGGTATGACATGGTACGTCGTCAACAGTAAATCTGGGCTGGGAGGCAATAATCCATTCCGATGCTGATCATTGAAGACATCAGAATCAATTAAATGCCTGCTGTTAATCATGCTACCTGGCCTACAGACAAACCACCTTGTTCTGTCACCTTCTATGGTTTTGTTAGCTGAAGAGGGTCGTATTGGGTTGATTTTTGGATAGGAGACCTGCAAAGACCATCCAGCATTGACAGAAATGGCATGGCTATGTTCAGGTGCTGACTCCATTCACAACAGACTGAACCTGGGCAGTTCTAGTGAGTACTGCTCAGGCGAGCCCTAAGCTCAAATCTTTCATTTTTGCAGTCAGAACACTTGCCACATGTTAGAAAGACCAGCCGCATTTGCCAGTGTGGCATTACCAAGTTCCTGCAGGAATAGTTCCTCCCTATTTAAATTCCAACTGGACAGCAGAGGAGTTCAATTCCTGTGCAAAGGAGTTATTTAACATTTCCTTGGATGTAAATGAATGCAGACACAAACAAGTTGCCTCACTTTTGCAGAATAATCAATGGCACAAATATGGGATCAGGCAGAAATTCTGCAGAAAAAGCTCAAGCTGAATAGGAGTTACCAGTGCAAAGTTGTTGTAGAAAAAAAACAGACTCAGGGACAGTTGAAAGAGGAGCACAGATGATCAGGCAGGTCAGACCTCTCTGCGTTGGTGAGGTTTCAGCTGGAATATTAAATCTAGGTCTGGACCCCAGCATTCAAGAGAGATGTTGGCAAACGAGCTATTTGTGGAGAGAAGAGTGGTCCAAGATTGGGAAAGCATGACTTGAAAAGCTGGAAAGAACTGGAGGTGTTCAGTCTAGAGATGAAAAGGCTTAGGAGAAACATCTTCCTAGTAGGTAAAAACTGGACAAAAAGGAAGGCAATAAGCCCTTCTCCATGTCAACATGGAGAAGATAACAAGGCTCAAACTGCAGCAACATCCAGATTAGGCATGAGGACAAAGTTTCTAGTGCTGTGAACTAGTGCTAGAGGCTAGTAAAGCACTGGAGCAGATTGCTGTAGGGAAGCCATATCTTCACTACTAAAAGCTTTTAAGAATAGAAAATTAGTTGAAAAGTTAGAAAATACCTGTCTGAGGTAGAATGGGTCTTGCCCTAGAGTAGGGAGATGGATCTGATGATCTCATGGCGCTAATTCCAGGCTTAATTTTTCTGATAATCATAGTCAAATTAAAGAAACTAAATCACAGTGAAGCTGATCAATATGTTCAAGGCCATGTATTAGACCAGTAGCAAGACATCATTAAGGCCACCAGAAACTGATACATGCACATCAGTGACATTTGCTTCAATACTAGCTGCAAAAAAATTTGAGAAGCAAAGGAGGAGAAGGGTAATTTACTGTGATTTCCCTTCCTTAGTGTCTTAAAATATTTCCAAAATGGCCTAACCAAAAGGCTGTAATATGTATGTCTATATTTGCATAAGTAGAAACATTTCTCTTTATTAAAAATGAAATACTCTTTCTTCCTGAGGTTTTGTGTTTGGTTTTTTTTTGTTGTTGTTGTTGTTTTTAATAACGTTAAGCATTAAAATTATCATTCTCTATGAAGCAGTACTTTCCATTAAGGAATACAGGCATTTTATTAAAAAAATAAGAGAAAGTACAATATTTAGACTTGTTCAGAACTTTTTTTCCTGAGAAAATGCAAGGAAATGCAAATGTTTTTCAGGTCATTCCATATCTACCCCTTCTTCAGACAGAAAAAAAAAAATGACTTCCCTGCTTTGGCATTTCTGAGTCCAGATTTCAGAATCAATCTAAGCACATCTGTGTTGCTGTCTTCTGGAAGGCAACAGTAAGAATTTTGGGATCCCCAGATAGGTGGAGAGGCACAGGGTTAATTGTCTCGGGGACTTTGTGGTCAAGGAGCAGTGGTACCACTGGTTAGCAGGAATTTTGTCTGGTTAGCCTGGGGTTTGTCTCTGACACTGGCTTAGAGCACGTCCCTGTGTTGCCTTCCTGTTACAACTCCTGAACTGCATGGGGAAGGGGCCTGGGCACCTCAGTGCCCCACCTCATCCTGGTGAAACCATTCCTTATATGACAATAATACCTTTATGTAGTGTAGTGCACTTTGTATACTGCTCAGCAGATCCCAACCTGAACTACACGCTCGCTCTCCGATACTCCACTTCCAGAGTAACACAAATGTGGTCCATCACAGATGAACTCTCTTACACCTTCCTAGTATGTTAAAAAATTAGTTCCTTCTCCCATCTGAATTTGCAAAATCTGCTTCTCCTGCTCTCAAAGGGCCAAAATCTTTGTTGGTAGAATTTAATGGGATCCATTGGTATTCACTGATGCTGCGTGTTCCTGTTACATTGACCTAATTTATTTATTGTATGTAGCTGGTACAACATACACAAATTTACACGGCTATTTCTCAGGACTGTGTAGCCAAGTCAGCAAAATACTTATTTCAGAACATGCACAGAGTCCACCCAGGTTCTTCCACTGGAGCACGAGCAATGTCTATAGTGAGCTGCCAGTGGGATAAGTAGGAATGATGTAAACCCAGAGTCATCAAACCCACATCAAACCCACCACCTCTTTTGGAAGGGTGAAATACACACACATTCATCCAAACACAACCTAAACGCTTCACTACAAACAGGACTTACGCAGGTTAAACTGTGCTTCTGTGCAGGACCAATTCCCCCCTCGGGGCCATATCCTCACCTCATATAAGTTGGTATCTTCGCATTATCCTCGCAAAGCCCTGTTAAGCTGCCATTCCCCCTACCCCCAACTAAGGATCTGGAGCGTTCCATCCAGTGACAAAACTCCACATTTTTAATACTTCTTGGTTGCTATCACTACCAAATAAAAGTCTGTCATCACATGATCTGCCCTGCCCTTTTGTCAAACCAGCAACACAACAATTACTCTCATTTCTCTTAAAGGTCCTGTGCATACAGATCTTGCTGCAAAGTAGGGAGCATACTTTGTCTGAACTTCATGGTTTTTATCACCTGAGTATTAGTCATTTTCAATATGTTTCTATTGCATTAATCGAAAAATATGGGAGCCCTCCGGTGGTAAAAATAATACCTTTAATTTCCCATAGATGATAACCAGAGACTGTAACCTAGCAGATAAAGTGCCTACCGTCAGCTTTCACAGGTGCAGCTGTGAGTTCAGAACTGTATTTTCAGTACCTTTGCTGTTCACTTTATTCCACTCACTGCTTTAACTTAACTAATACCCATTGATTTAGCAGGACCATAATAACAATAACAACAATAGCAGTTACCATCACTGATGGGTCAAATTCAGACATGCAGTAAGGTGTGTGAATGCTGTAGGTGGAAGGGCGCATGAAAGGGTGAGAACTTAGGGCTTGTTTTAAAGAAGAAAAATCAGCCATGGTGGAAATGCACTGATTTTCACCAGAGGTAAAGCACACCTGATTACATTCAGCTGAAACAATGAAAGCCTCAGCTTCAAAGAAAAACTTTATTTCTCATAGGTATGGTTTTAAAAGCTACGGATTCCCAACACTGAACTTCTATCAGCTATCAGGACAGGAAGGTAAAGAAACACCTCATTAGATTCACTCAGATCTACTCCTTGATGCTACCTGCTGTCTCCCCCCGTAAGTTTCAGCTGTAAAACCACACACTTACCAAAAATACAGTATGCTGGAAAAGGGGAAAAAGAGGGAAGAAGGATCAGTCTAAGTTTCGTCTTGGCAAAATGAAAAAAGAAAGTGTTTCAGAGGAACCAAAATGTACAGTTTTACTCCAAGCTAGTCCTTGTAATTTGGTATTAGATTTTCTTTCTATAATTCTTCAAAGCTGCACTTAAAGTAAAGCTCAAAATAACCAAAGTAAGAGGAAAAACGAAAGCTTATTTTCCTTCTAAATGTTAGAAGAAAACATTTAAATTTTTCCTGCATCACTGTTTTTGGTCAAAAACATAGTTTTCAGCCAAAACACAATTCACCTGGGATGATGACAGTCTCAGAGCCAGTGGTGAGAGGCAAAAGAAGGCATCATCATCAGAGCTACAAAACCAGCATTAGGAATTACTCCTTTATTTTGCTACACACGTGAAACTGTGTGTGAAGCACTCACACAGCTGTCTCAAAACCCTTCCTCTGGTCTTCATAATTCCAGCTGAAAGGCACACAGAGACCCATGTGATGCCAACGCACGCCATATCCTCATTTGGGAGGCAAACCAGCCGTCTTCTTTCATCAACCAAAACAAAGCAGAGATAGGGACATCGATAGTGGGGAATCCTCCAGAAGTGGCCAACCCACCCTGCAAACAGCTGGAGTAAAGGATGCTCCTCAAGGAGACACCCCATCACTTTGCCAGTAAGTAGAAGCTCATGGTAGTAAGCTTGCCCTGGTCACATCCCAGTCCCATGGACCTGAGGTGCTGGAGCAGACTTCCCTGCTGGTTGCTCATTCCCGGCAGACGTCAGTCCATAACACCATGGACCACAGTACATAACACAGCCTATGGTCAGGTAGCCATCCATCACATTTACATGCCTCTTTATTTCTGATCACAAGGACCAAGCTCCCCGAGTCAGGGTCCAGCCCCACGTTGTGCGGCAGACCTTCCTCACTGGTTTCACTTTTCAGTTAGCTATATGCTACAGTTACAACTACAAGCTACAGGTGAAACTCATGAGTTCTTTAGCACTTTGCCTTCACCTTGTGTCTTGCAGGGGAAGAAAAGGTAGTTTGGGTCAAACCCAAGAGTAATAGATGCTCTGGAAAATCCAATACACAAATCAGATTGGCAACAATAAAAGGTTCGTCTAAAGCACACAAGGGCTAAAGTATTTCCTTACCCAGCATAGCAGCTCACAGTTCAGAAAGCATGCTTCCCTCAGGCCCGCACGGAGCATGGCTCAGAGACGGACCTGCTCCCTCAGACATGCAAGGACCTCTCATCAGGAAAGCAGAAGGCAAGATCCACCGTGCAGATCTGAGAGCAGAAAACATCATGGCCCTGTGCAGCCGCTGTTCTTCCTGCTAGTAAATAGGCTCAGCTCACCCTGACTATCTTCAGAGCCAGTTGCCTGATGCAAACACCGTAATGTTTTGCATCAACGTCTTGCTTCTGTACTGTTCGCAGTGCTGGAAAAGGAATTTCCCAGATCCCCCCCAGTCTTTTCTATCTATGCATTGAGCACGGAAGAAAGCAGAGTAGAAGATGTTGAGGCAACTTTTGGGATGCACATCTCACTTTCTGAATTTTCTTTTAAATGCTTCCTTTGTTGAGTTTTTGCCCCTGCCTCACTGATGCTCTGACTAATGGTGTTGCATAGAGGAATGAGAGAGCTCATGCTGTCCCACAGACATCTTGGGTAAGGAGGTCAGGCTTTCCACTAAAGCCCTGCCCAAACATCACCCACTAGTTGTACGAGATAAAAATTGCCTTCTTTAGACTTCAGAATTAACGTGTCTGAGATGAACGCAGACAGCTCACAGCTATATTATACCTTCGTAGTCTTCATTCTACTTTTACGCTCTTCTGGATTTATAAGACTGGAAAAAGTTAATTTAACCATCAATAGGGGCGGGCTCTCCAAGTGCAGAAGACTTATATAAATAGCCTAGATTTCATAGCCAACTTTACACCATCATCTCTCATAATCAAAAGTGTAGCCCAGGAAAGCAGGGGAGGTAAAGTGAAGAGGAAATTTGCCCTGCACACTATTGCATTGTGGATAGTCTTATTTATGGGAAATGCTCCCAGAGCCAGTCATGAGTTGGAAAGCCCCCTCCAGACTCAGTTTGACTCCCCACGGACAGGACACAGCTGTGCAGTGTGGTATCTTGAGTCTTCAACCACATGCAAAAGGTTTCAGAAATAATCTGGGTTTCACTCTTTCAATCTCACAGCTGATTTTCCTCATAGCTGGCATCAGTGTTGACCGAAGGGGAGCAGGATAAAAGGTAAATATTTCTGACTGAGGAAGCAATCTGCCAGATCTCCAATTCACATGAAGAACTCTTGTGTTGACTTCATCTTCCTCATCTTCATCCAGCCCCACATTTGGAAAGCCATTCACAGCTTTTCAGCTGTTCAGATAAACACTATGCATCCTGCTGCTTAAGAGTAGTCAAGCATAGCATTAACTTCAGCACTTCAGAGTTTTGTGCTGCATCTACCCTGCGCCATCACCTGCTAACACTGGGTGAACACAGAAGAGAATGCATGTAGACAGGAAAGACGCTTGACACTGACTGCACATAGACATGGGTTCCCTCTGCTGCCGCTCATAGTGCTTGGGGAAGATATGATCAACTCTAACCACAGCGCCAAGCATAAGTGGGACTTCTCTCGAGCAAAATGAAGTGTCTTCCCTTCAGAAGTTCAGACCTCTCCAAACCCTTATTTACTAGAATCCAAGCAAGAAACTCAGAAGCAAGCATTTCTGTGCCACCTCTTGGCACTGCAGATGGGAAGACTAACTACAGGTTTTCCTCTCCCCCACATTTCTTTCCATGACTGTCAGGTCAAAGACACAATGACCTAAATTGATATGCCTCTGCTTCTCTCATTCTACAACCATGCCTGTCATTGGTCTCCTCTCCTTTACCTCCATTACATCCACATTTACCCATTTGGAAGACCTCCATGGCCACCTACGTAGAGTGGAGAGTATTTGTCAGCAATGGGAGTAATGTCCAGCTTCCAGTGCTTGTCCCAAACCTCATCTTTAAAGTCCCACAGGAATAGCAGAAGACCACCAGAAAGCAGCTGTGTTTCACAAAGACTGTGCTCTACTGTTCCCTAAAGGCTTAGAGCAAATGTACTCTTCTGGACCTCTCAAACACCCTAGAAGATTACCATCCATGTTTGTAATGACCCAGTATTCCAGCTAGGGATTTATTTTGTTCTCCCATCTCCCATTAAAAAACAAAACAAAACAAAACCACACACCAAAAAAAAAAACCCACATCACAGCATAGCAGCCACCACTGCCGCAGCAGCTCCATGCAAGTCACATCAATTCCATTCCCAGGGGTGCAAACCAATTTCTCTTGTTTTTCCGCCCGTCTCTCTGGCTGAACCTCCAGCAGCCTTCAATCCCATTAATCCAAGCACTGCTGGCGATGACGAAGACTGATTTCACCAGCAAACGATCAATTTGTATCTCCCCCCCTTTTTTCTTTTTTTTTCCTTTTTTTTTTTTTTGGTGCGATGTACAAAATATCATGAAAAAGGCGTTAGTGGTGATAGTTCCACAACAGTGAAATAATAGAGTAATAAGGCAATCCACTTTTGACCTTGCAGGACAGCTAATTCATCTACCCATCTATCTTAATTATTCCCTGGGTTACAAAAGAGAAACTGTACAATTCATTCATTCCACGGTGACAATTCCATTTTCCACCCCCAGTAAAGCACCATCCTTTCTCTGCAGTGATCCTGCCATAGACCACATCCCTTCTCATACCTACTCATACCAGCCCACATGCAAACAGTCATTAAAGGCCTGATCCAAAGCCTGTTGATCAAGTCAGGCCCCTGTTGGCCCCAACACTCTAGTTTGTGCCCTTCCACACCTTCCCCTCACTTCTAAGCAAACAAGAAATCGGCCATCTTCATAAGCCATATCAAAAGCAGCAGTGGGATCTCTGGCAGAGTAGACAGGCGTTCAGATAGGCTAACTTTGCCCTGGGAGCCTGGTCTTTCCAGGTCTTCTCTCACGTTGATGGAAAGAAGGTATCTTACAGAAAGGTGTGTTTAGTCTCAGAAAAGTCTGAGATCTGTCTGCACTGGATGAGAGCAAGATAGGATCTCTGAATTTGGAGAGCATATTGTGATAAGGGTACAGAGAAGACATAGGCCAGACAGTGGAGAAGATTAAAACAGCATCTTCTGATGGCACTGCTCTAAGTCCTGCTATGTATCTTTGCTGAATATTAATGTGGCCTGGAAGTTAATATCTGAGTTTCCAGCACAACCTTACATCCATGCAGTCTGATCTCTCTGCTGCTTCACCTTGGAAGTTGAATCCCGCAACCTACCCATTTTTAGGCATGGCGTCTACAAGCAGACTGTTTGCACATGACTCTCCAACCTGCAGGGAGAGGCTGGCGTGAATGAATGTCTCCCACCATTCTCTGAAAGAGCCAAGGTTAGTCTTTACCTCCAACAGGCAAAGGGGTCTGTTGACATTTGCAACATCAAAATTTCACAAACCCCTTACAGCCTAACAGCTGCTAGGAAGAAAGTGGAGAACTGGCCACAGCAGGTAAGGAGGAAGGTGCTTCAAAGAGAGTAGTGGCAACTGAGACAAATTCCACTGACTGTTGGTTGTTGTTGCTATGAGTTATGGTGAAACAAAAGCAGCAGAAATCCCCGTAAGGGACAGCTGCCTCTGGTCAGTCTTCTGCTACTGGAAAGAGTCTTGGCTGCTGATATATCCTTGAAGATTTGCACTTTCCTAGCATCCCACTTCTCTGCAAATATTTTTAAGCTCACTTTTGGGCTCCACAGGTCACTCAGTTCCTCTACTCAGCATCTCCAGATCTCTTCTGGACTTCTGAGCAAGCCAGATTCTTTTTCCCTCCTCACCCTCATCTGTCTCCCTACCATCACTTTACTCATACTGCTCAGGCCTGTATCTCTGCTTGTCTTTCCAACACCCAATTCCCCTTATCTAAATTATATACCCTTCTCTTTCTTAAAACCATTAAACCCAGCACTTCCTTTCCTCTGTCTGTAACAGGTCGTCTTAGTTTGATTTCCTTTCCTGCCTGGTTTTTCCACCTCTGTCGCATTTGTCTCCAGTCTGTGCTGCCCTACCATACCTAATCCATTCCCTTTTTTACCTCCACCATCCTCTCACCTCCTGAATTCCTCTACCTGTCTCACACAGTCCACACTTTTGATTCACATTAGGAAGGCAACTTAATCTTCCACCAACTTCACTCTGCTGATATATCCTCTGCTCCCTTACCTCTTTCCCCACTCTTACCTTCATTTTCCCCTTCTTATTGTTTTTTATACTTACTGTGGTCCCTGCCCTATTACCTCACCAACCTACTCTGCTTAATCCTCCCCATAATCCTTTCCATGAATACACTTCCTATTTCCCTCTTTGGCACGTCTAATCTGAGACTGAAATCTCTTAAGAGAAGTGATCATATATTCTTATGTGAAGTTTGTACAGTGCCTTGTCAACGTACAGTGCTTTGAATGATTATTATTAATACACTCCTAACACAAAAATACCACCTTGGGTTCAGGTATTCCTAAGACACAGATTGCTGCAAGCAGCTAAGTACATCAAGGAAGTATCAGAGCTGCATGCCCCTTTCTTACAGTTTACCCTTAAGTCTGCCCCAGCAGGAACAAGATCCTGGGCTAGAGAGTAAACAGAGAGGGAAGACAATACCCTACATCTCAGAGAGCGGAACTGGAGCCTAAAGTCAGGCATACACAGGGAGGGCAGGAAAACCCACCCCACTAACACTAAATACCCAGGACACTGCATAGATGTATTCAGACCCCCTAGCGCAGAGGTGCCTACTGACATCGGCTCCTCTGAAGACCCAGAGTCAGTTGATAGGAGCTTGGCACAGAAATGTGGGCGGAATTTAGGCCAGCTGGGTACAGCCCAGGATGCCACTGAGCAGTGAAAATAGCGAAGCAAAGACCCCAAGGCAGAGCCTGGACCACTGCTGCTGCTTCACTGCCACATGTATGCCATTGTTCTCAGTGCCTCAATGTGTGTTTCAACAGAGCCTACATAGTATGTCCAGGCTCTTGGGAAGCAGCAAGTGGACACAAACACAAGGTCTACAGTGAATAACGTTATAGCAGGACACAGAGATCATGCGTGACTGGAAGCACTGGGAGCAAAGCAAGCTGGTGCACAGGCATAGCTGAGACAGGTTGCTGCAAGCTGGAAACAAAAAAGCTACCCCAGCCCATACCGTAACTACCCCAAGTCCCAGCAGAGAAGCTGTACAGTGTCACAGTGCAGAGTGACACATAACTGGTTTTCCAGTTAAGATACTGATGACCAGCTGAGGAAGATGCATTTCAGTCCCTGATTGACACGGGTTCCCTGGTTGACCTTGGTCAATTCATATGACATGCTTTGGAGTCTATCTTCACACAAAGGAGGACCACAATCTTTCATTTGCTTCTTGCATTGTCTAGACAGGATGACAAATGTCCTTTGTGGCATGTCCAGTCTCCAGCATTCACAAAGTTCACACTCCTCTTCCACAAGGCAGTCTCTTTGGTTCCTTGAGCTTTTGTCAGGTATCTCTCTGACTCCAAGACATGGAGTTTTCCCTAAGCTACAACATGAGTTTTGCTATTTCCCAGAAAGTCCTCTTCTTCCCAGTTCCCCCTTTTTGCAGTATTTTCACTAATCCTGTTCCTTCCCCTTTTCCCCAGATCACCATTCAACCAAACCCCTGAGAGTCCAACCCTCCTCTTACCTTCAGCTGTCTTTAAATACTGTGGCTGTGAACTGTAAGGCACTCATAGGTGGCCAACTGCTCTCTGTTAGCATGGTTACAGGACGACAAAGGGGCTAGCCCATAAGCCTTGGCATAATGTGATTTTTTTCAACAACCCAGAATTCACACTGGAGAAGCTTCATTCTCCCCTCAAGAATTAACCTTTCTGCACCTCCCACTGTGCTGGTGCTTGTGGTATGCAGCAACATTTCCCATCTCAGGCACAGTTACTAGTCTCTTTCCTGGCATTGGACATGGAGTATAGCTAGGCAGCTGAATGCTTTGATGTTCTTGATGGCTGGTGCATGTACAAAGCTTTTGGAGTTATGTACTTCCTTGTTCCCCCGGAGAGCAAAGTTTCTTGCTCAGCTGAAAATTAACTTCTGGGGTTGCACTTATTCACTTCCTCTTAAATGGCCTGCAAAGCAGCTCTGAAAGAAAGCACTGCACTCCAGGGATCCCATGACCGACCTTTTCCAGGCACTTCTCAAGACAAAAGAAGGGGAGAAAAGCAAGGCGAAGGGAAGAATAAGGAGAATGGTGGTCCTGGCCAAAGAAGTAGTTTCGGAGGAGAGAAAAAGGAAGAGGGAATGAGAAGGGAGTGAAGGAGAAAAAAAGGAATGGAGGGAGAGAGGGAGCAGCAATAATAAGGTCATTTGTTACAGGAGCTACTCCTAGTCTGTGTGTATGTAACACAATTTGAGCTAATTGTATTGCCCTCACTTTGGGGACGCTGCTGTCTGTCTCTGAAGCTTTTTCTAATTTCCCCCCTTAATGTACGATTTCAGAATCTTTCATTCTAATGATTTTAATGCAATCAGCAAAACTATGCATGTAATTGTCTTTGGCACGGCACTCGCTGGAGTGGCACTCAGGGACAGCTCCCTGAACCCAGGACTCCGGCAGGAGAATGCAAAACAGGCCTGTTTTCAATCACCGCGGCAGAAGGCAGCCGGCAACGTCTGCGAAAGGCTGCCGAAAAAAAACATTTGTCGGAAGACAATGACAAAAAAGGGGGTCTCAGCTCGGTGCTATTCAGAGACAATTTGTAAGCACGGCTGTTGAAGTCGATCCAAAGGCTCCGGAACAGCTGGAGCTTTGCAGTGATTGATAAGTGCGCCCAGGAGAACTTCATTTCTGCCTGAATGAAGACAAAAGCCCCGCGATGCTGGGCGGATGGGTAATGTCACTATCATTAAGTAGTGAGAGTGGATATGCCAGACCTTCAGATGGGGACACAGTCAGGGCTACGAGGAGAGGTCAGGGCACCCTCCCTTCCTTCCCATCACCGCCAGCTCTTTCCCCTCCCTGACTCCCCCCTCCCCACACACACACTTCCAGCACAATCACCCCCTTTGCTAATTGTAATGCCCATATAATAAAAGTTCCCCTAGCCTATAAGTACCACACCATAGGTCTCTCCCTGTCCTCTTCATGACTGCTGTGTACGCTCTCCTTCCAGTCCTACTAGGGCTGGTTCTGCCAGTGGGTGCTCCAGACCATCCAGATGCACCTTGTCCATGAACAATGTCGCTGTTGCTCATGGTCCCACACTCAGAAGACACCACCCTTGAGACCCACCTTCAGTACCCACGCTTGGGTGACTCCCACGCTTGTCTCCTTCCTCCCTGTATTGCTCACCAATACCTTCTGAAACCCAAAGCCTGCATTTCTGAAGTTAAGTCCAGCTGAAATTTTTGGGCAACCCCGTGAAAACAGTTAGAGCATCACCACAGGAAATACATGAAATACAAAGCCGGTCACAATGGAATTGAACTGGTGTCTATGTGCTTTGCACAGAATCTCAACTGTCTTAAGGCTTGCCTGGTTTTGGATGTTTGCTGACACAGTCTCTTTTTCCCTGCAGAGTTACCAGATCTCACATACAATAGGCAGCGTGAAGAGTATTGGAGACAAGTGAGTAGATGGTAATCTCAACTTTCACTTTGTGCTTTTCTCATGGCAAAGAAAAAGCTGGAAAATACAACCCAAGTTGTTCTGAAACAAGAAGCAAAATTAAAGGACCCTTTACTCATCAAATTACCCTTGGTGTGGCCCACAACTAGTCAAATTCAAGAGCTGTCTACTCAGTTTCTACATATTCAGCAGTCAGGACACCAGACACCTTTGAAACCCTGCAGCACAGCTGAGAATCAGCAGTGCACCATAGAAGCCATCAGAAAACAGTCCACTGCAAGGGTGACACCCATGCGGGAAGGGGAACAAACTACCTGAAATTGCTCCAAGCTTGTGTCACAAATCCTCAGAAGATCTAACAAACACTTGCTCTTTCCATTCCAAGTGCTGAACCTACCTCTTTTCTCCTGCTGTCAATGGCCAGCCCAGGCAATGCCAGAGACAAGACAAAGACCTCTTCCAAAAACCCCACAGAATCTTTCCTTTAGCGAGAAACATTAGTCCGTCACCTTCTGGGGTGCTTTAAGGATTGTGAAGGCAAAAGAAACAGGAGTGGAGAAAAAAGGTTCCTACGGGCAGACAGCCTATCACTATTTCGCTTCATGCTGACATTTCAGGCCACCCTCCTCTCACATAACGTGGTTAACTTCTGTTCAGATGACTCAGCCTAAGAGCATACAGCTACAGTTCACCAGTGCTGATCCTGGTCCAGGATACCCTCACCCAGCCACAGCTGAGACTGACTGATCACCAATGGAGATGAACCTGAAGAAAGATGAAAAGCTTCAGACTCAGGAGATCTGGGACCATTTCCAAACTCTGTTGCTGACCTGGACCCAATCACACCCAGTCTGCTGTATCTCTCTCTTTCCCCACTTCTCTGCCTCTGAGAGCTCTACAGTGCATGGTCCAGGTTGCTGTTCAGCTGTGCAGCACCTACAGCAACAAAACCCCACCCTGCGTTTGGGCTGTAACCTGCCCCAGCAATAACATTTCCAAGAGTCCCTACCTACCAGCACTCAGCATATTCCTGCCACGTTGCCGCCGTGTCAGAAGCCATAAAAAAGTTACTCAGGGAAAGCAGAAGCTCCAGCTATCAAATTATCACTGAACTCCTCTGTGCTTCAGATCAGATCCATCTGAACCTTTTAGGAGCTCCACCACTACCACTCCCTTGATTCCCATATCCTTCACAGATAAGCTGCCCTGAGGGAGGGAGCTGAGAGACCCCAGAGATGTCCTTCTTTGCAGAAGGTGATCTCTAGTTGTTCAGCTCTAGCAACCAACTATTTAGAGCCCAGGACACAAACTCACATTTCTCCTACTCATTCGATGACATCTGTGACAGCAACCCTGTCTCACCTTAGTCTGTTAGTTCTTTGGGTAAGGGAAAGCTGTGTCCTGTGTTTGTACAAAACCTACCATGTGCCCAGGCCTCTTGACCACCACAGGAAGAAGCAGCAGGCCCCGTACAGCTCCAGCACACACAGAGAAAGCTTCCTGACATCCCTCTGTGCCTTCTGCTGGTGGTGAAAGCAGGGTCAGCTGACATTCCCCTCAATCTCCCTCCACTTTCCAAACTCCAGGAACCTTTTGCTGAAGTAACACAATTTTTTTTTGACTGACTTACACCCACTCAGCCAGCATCTTGCTCTCTCTGCAGGGTGATGGAATAGCACAGGCCACACAGAGAAAGCTTCCTGACATCCCTCTGTGCCTTCTGCTGGTGGTGAAAGCAGGGTCAGCTGACATTCCCCTCAATCTCCCTCCACTTTCCAAACTCCAGGAACCTTTTGCTGAAGTAACACAATTTTTTTTTGACTGACTTACACCCACTCAGCCAGCATCTTGCTCTCTCTGCAGGGTGATGGAATAGCACAGGCCAGTGAAACCAGCCCCACTGCTATTTGTACACGTCCTCTGGAATATCCACATTCAGCACTGCCCTTGCCAAAGCCACCACCAAAATGTGCATGTTGTTCCCTAATCTCGCTGTCCCCAGAGCTGGCACTGGCTGATTGTTCTGCCTTCTGCTAGGACAGCGAAATAGTTACACAGAGCACTGCAGCACTGGGGCGATCTCAGGTGGTCGGTCTTTGGTGTGCGCTTTGGAGGGCCCCTTGTGGACATCCTTCCTGAGCTGGTAGCCCTACTGGCTGCAGCAGGAGAACAGCTCTTGTAGCCTCTCTGGAGCAGAGGGGTCACAGAAGACCCCTTCTGGAGAGGGAAACAGAGGCACTCAAACAGCCTAGTGGTCCCTGTCAACCAAGAAAGAAACAGGATCCCAAAGTCCCAGTGGCTTACATTCCTCTCTTCCACTGAGCAATGCTACTTCAGCTTCTATACCTCCACTCCGCAGGTAGCCGTGATGATATAGGAACCTACTTCTGAAGGCAGAGATATTTTTTTTTTCAGGGCCTGCACATTCAGCAGTGACGTTACCAGTAACATGTCAGAGCAAAGCTTTAGCAGTGAGCAGAAGCAAGATATCCAGCTTTAATGAACTAATCTGGACCTGCAGAGACTTTATTCCAACTAAGCAAAGATCCCCCAACCCCCACTCAAACTCTGTCAGGCCTAAGCCTCTAGCAAAGTGATTATCAGTTGCAGTAACATGTTCCCCACAAGACAGTCCATTTCTCACGGCTACCAGGTTCCAGCTTCTAGAAGAAGAAGAAATTGCCCAAGCGCCTCACTGCTGTAAGACTTCCTGTTCCTGATTTTTGGTGACAGAAAAGGATTCAGCAAAGTCTCCAAAGATATTTTCCCAGTCTCTTACACCAGTCTGGGATGTCTGTTTAGCCGGATCCTCCCAGTGACTGGAGTTCACCTTTCAGTTGCCACCTTTAGCACGATTGACAATACTGTCAGGTCCAGTATAACCTTCACATGCAGGTAGAGCAACGGTGAGTATCAAATTCCTTGGATATGGTCATACTGTCAGGTACAAGACCCCAAGGCCCCTCCTTGGCTGCGCATAGCCTGCATCACATCCTTTGGAGCACAGGGACCTTGAATGTCCAAGAGCACCAGGCACAGGAGCTCATGGCCAAGCTGACTGAGACAAGCTGTAAGCTGTACACAGGACACACACAAGGCATTTACAGGGACAGTCGGGAGGCGGTCTGTGCTTTTAGACCCGTACAGATACAGCCTCTATTCCCACCAGGGGAACACATGGCAGAACCAAAGGTAGTCCCATGATCTCAGAGCTCTGTTCTGACCTGGACCCGAACAGCAACGGTACTTGGTGCTGGCAAATTTTGATCCCATCACAGTTGTCTCTGCCCTAAGCCATGATAGTAGGGCCAAGCAGGACCCAAAACCTCCTCCAACATGCCTTTGTCTCCACTCTGATCTGTGCAGTAATAAGTAGTGATCAATCTTGACAGAGAGCATCCAAGTGTCTGGCATGCTGTGGAGGGTGAGGGCAAGGCAGTCTCTGCTACGGGAGATGATCCCTGGCCTGCCTCTCTTCATGACCCCAGAGAATTCACACCGCCCCGCTCCCTCCTCTTGAAAGGTGATAACAAAGGTGTGAGTTTCTAAGCCTGACTGGCTCATGGAGTTAAAACCCAGTGAACCTGACCAGATCAGTGATAAAGCCAGAGCTCTGCTGAATTGGTCATTCTCTTGCTCTCTCCTTCTCTTGCCTGACCCCTCTTTTGCATGGTTCATAGAATCGGCAAAACTCCCTGACACAGAAACTGGAAGACACTCGATCTGTCGGTAACAATTTCCAGCGGCTTTGACAGGAACAGGCAAAGCACAGGAAGAATAAAAAAAGGGAAAGGGAAAAAAAAAAGAAAATTCCTCCTGCCTCCTATTCTCCCTTTCATTTTTCCTTTGGCCTCCCCTCTTTCCTGGTGCTATGTGAGCATCTCCTTTCCTTTGTCTGCTGCTGGACATACAAAGACAGTCCATGGGCTGTAGGAGGTATCCCAACCCGAGCCATGAAACAAACTAATTCATCATAGAGGAAATACTGTCTGCACACAGAAGGGTAGATGAACACCTCTTACATTAAAGACCCCACTGCTCTTACAGCATTGCTGGTTCTCTGTCCAGGCCTGGGGTTGTCCACACTGGCAGGGAGGCTTGGAACAGGTAGGAAGGTCAGTGGAGAAGATGGGGCTGGTGATGATTTATACCCACACGCTATTTATATTTTTCAGGTCAGCTTTGTTGGGAGAGGGGAAGCTTTCACTTTATTCTACAGAGCCAGGTGTGGCCTGGGACCATCATGGTGTTTTTACACACTAGATGCCTGGCCCAATCTTTGATCTTTCCAGCTCTCATCGCTGTGGCTTCAAGCCTGATGCACAGAAGGCTTCACAGAGGATTGGGGAAGGGTCTGTGAGCAGTCAGAGCATATGGACTGAGACCTCTGCAGCCCCTTCTGGGCTGTACATCTGACCCATAGGCTGACACCATCACTTTCAGAGACTGGACTCTGAAACCCAGGCAGTTCTTTCCCATCCCTGAGTTCCGATGTCCTTCCCCAAGCAAAAGCCATCCTGACCAAGTGCCTAGGGAGATGTGAGTACACAGTATTATGCCTACCTTTTCAGACAACCCATATTTCAGTCTATGTCCACCCTAGCCAAAAATTAGATCAGCGAGAATTATGGGTAGTGGAATCTGTGTTGCATCTTCAGAGCTGCATTTTCTTCATCTCCCTCTCCCACTGAGGGAAATGTTTTCCAGAACATGTGATCTTTTGAAGGAGGTATGCAAGATGGTAGGAATGGAGAAGCCATGGCTCTGATGAGCCAATGGCCAAGAAACAACAGTATCGATTACACAGGGCCTAACTTTCATCATGATAAATCCAGACTATTTTATTGTCAAACAACCTGCACCTTGGAAGGATCCGTGCTTGAAAATCAGACTTTACATGACACAAGTCACCTGTACAGAGGGAGGATGGGAGATCACTGAAGGAGAAACGGAAGGGTTGACAACAGCAAGAGCGCACAAAATGTACTTGACTACTGAATCACAGCAAGTCAGGTTTTTACGTTTAGCCCAGGCACCACATATGTGAGATACTAGCAGGACATAACACAAGGGTGATATCCACCATGAAGCCTTTTCCTTCAAAAGACAAAGCACATCTGGCTCAGAGCCTACACAGTATTTCATGGCCTAGATGAGACTGGGGACCATGAAACCAAGACACACAGATTGATTTACTTTTAACTCTTGGCACAGATGGAAATTCAAAAGAAAAGCTTTACTCCTTCCTCCATGGTAGAAACATCATCAGTGTCTGTTTAGAGCAGGAATTGGTCCCAGGGCTGAAGAGAAGGCTGAAATCTAACCTTGGAAGTGATCAGCGCTCAGACTCTCCCCGAAGGCAGGAGCTTGCTTCCCCATCCACCTCTCTGCTGTGCCAGGATCAAGTTTTCATGGTTGTTTCAAGTTTCACTGGCTTTGAGTATCATGGCACATCAACAAAAGGAAACCCAACAGGTGAAGTTGCAATTGCCCTTCCTGTCCAAGACAGCTGATCAGAGCTGTGCCAAAGGCAGCTGCTTGTTTCCTTCTCAAGAGATAATTACAGCAGCCAGAAAACACAATGTGCCATGTTGCTTTTAATTCATATCAGCAGAACTGACAGCTCCAGCTACATTCACTCAGGGGCTGCAGGTAGAAGTCTGGGAAGGATGGAGCTGCTCCAGCCTCAACTGCAAAGGGCTGGGAGGCTTTCATCTCAGCCCTCTCCGTCGCGTCCCTTTGCTTTGCCTCGACCCACTCAGCCCCTCTGCTTTCTGTGTCTGCTCCACAAACCATTTAGCCATCTGTAGTCAGCAGTTGCACCCATTGCTGTGAAGGGAAGGGTGACCTTGTGCTTGAGACACTACTGCTGCTGCCCTCAGAAGATCAGGGGTTCAGATCTGCTGCCAGCTCCCTGACCATGTCCTGGGGAAGCTGCAAAAGCTCCACAGGCTTTTGGTGGTTACTTATCCCCAGCTAGCCATAGAGCAATTACCATAACCCCACTGATGAGCCAGGTGGTGTGTGGAAATCCTTCTGCTGCCAGTAAGGCTGCAGACCAGCTGAGTGCTCCAGCAACTGCTAACGGGCTGTTTATACAGCAAAATCCAACTGCTAACGGGCTGTTTATACAGCAAAATCTGGGGCAGGAGGGATGAGGGGTGGATCTTGCACACTACAAGCTAGAAACACATGCTGTTCATTGGTGGGACTGGGGAGATTCCAGAAGTGGGACATACAGATTCAACAGCACAATTAAAGAAAGAGAAAGGAACAGGTAAATTAGATATCTCATAGGAGTGAGCAGGAAGAGGCTGTAACAGACACCCCGCTTAAGAAAACCAGAATACCATCCTTGCAAACCTGGCAGCCACATCCATTTAGACTGCACAGTCTTCAGAGCAGCTGTTGCCTCCTATCACGCTTTGCACAGCACCTAGCACCACAGACCCCCAGCTGAGACGGGGCCACCAGGCCATGAAGAGCAGCAATGAAAATACTCACAACAGACAAACTCAATTCATGGAACATCCCTCAAGCAGAAACCACACACAGTGAGCCACAATTGTTCCAAATGCCTCTGAAAACAAGTCCTCTTTAAGCTCAGAATTGGCCCAAATTGCCTATAATCACTGATGAAAAACATGAGTGACTCAAAACCTAGGGAGTCTCAGCCATGGAAAATCAGGGCAGGGAAAGTGAGGAAGCAAATCACACCCTCTCTGCACAGCTGCACCCTCTTGGAAGTCATCATGCAGTGGGTGTTTTAAGACTCTGTCCACCACAATCACACCAATTTCAGACTTATGCCAGCATGGCAGTTTGAAGTGAACAGTCAAGTAGCTGGACACCAAGGATAAATAAGATTTCTACTAATCCTGCTTTCACAGCAGGATACAAGAAAATTTAGCTGACCTTTGTTAAATAAGCTCAATGGGTCCCTTGAGAGATGGTGAATTACTGTGAGCGAGCAAAGAATCTCTGCCCTGGGCCATAGCCTGCAGAGAGAGGTTTTTCCTGCACAAGAGGCTGCAATCTGCCCCCTTCCCAGGATAACGTATTTCTTTTATGCTAAGGAGGAATAGGCTACCCCAACCTACTGCAAAGCCAGTTGTGCCCCATCTACAAACCCACTCTCAGGAGTATGGAAGACATTCTGCACTGTGCAGCTTTTGAGCTGTGGCACTGGAAACTCTCACCAAGGAAGCCGAGCTGCCAACAGAGCGCCCTTTGCCCCAAGATGTCATTGCCACGGCTGCCTGTTTCCCTGCTCACGGGCTTGCCCTCTGGACTGCCAGCACATGCACCTGTGTGGGACTTCCAGGGGGACAGTGGAGGACAGGCAGCATCTTGGAGACAAGCCCATCGGAGACATCAATGTTGCAGGGTCCCTTTACTCATATACTATGAATCCAGGGGCACAACATGGACCAGCACAGTACCACAACCAGATGCAGCCAGATTAAATTTCATTGCTACACAGCACATTTCCTTTGGGAAATTTAAAACCTTCAAAAACACCTGTCCACCTGTTCCAGCTTGACTAGCTGGAATTTAGGCCACCTCATCTGACTGGCTGAGGTGGTAGCTGTGACAGAGCAGTGCTACATGAGGCTTTGTCTTCCATGTTCTGGCTGAGGTGGATTTGATGAGACACAGAGGTCGTACAGGATGACATCAGCCGAGACACTAACATGCTATGGCAGGAAATGCAGACTATTTCCTTTCCAGGCGTAATAGGACAGAAAACAGTATTACAAAGCTGCATATAGGGAGAAATGCGATTAGAAACTATTTTTTCTGGTTGTCATTCTTTAAGCAACCCCTGGTTACCTGGATAGACAAATACCTGGATTGCCTCCTCATGGCAAATTAAAAAAAAAAAGTCTGTTTCAGGTTAGTTTGAGCTCCCTTTATTTTTCTCTCCCCCTATCTCCTCATGACTCTGATCTCTCAAAAGTTCTCAACTGAAACAGATCACAGGTTCTGGTGTCCATAAAAACAGGAACATTTTTATTTTAGTTTTGAAGCCTGTGACCCTGCTGGGGGGGGGTAGGGAAACAGGACCATTCTTCGTGGCTGAGCAGCACAATTCCATTTGCTAGGCTCTGAAATGAGAGACTCGCTGCTGATTAAGTCAAAAAAGGTAGAAGCTCCTCTGTGTCATTTTTCCCCTTTTCCCCACCCCAAGTCTTTCTTTTCTTTTTCTACACACACACACCACACTCCCCGCCCCTATCTTCCAGCAGGCTCTCTGGAGATGAAGGGGGAGAGAAGCAGAAAGGTTGGTATCTCAAGGGAAACCCGCACCTCTCAATATTCAGAATATTGAATATGAAATGTCAGAGGAGTTATCAATCTTACTTTGATGGCACAAGGAGCTTCATTTGTTAGTGCAGGATGCGAAAGGGGCCTTTCAGAGCCATTCACTGACTCTTCAAAACACATTTCACCACTGGAGCTTTGTGATTGCTCATTCTACATAGTGTCCAGGTAGGAAGGGGAGCCACATCCAGTCCTGCCAATCTGTCCTAGGCAGCTAGGGAGGTGCAGACAAGTAGAAGTACATATAATGTACATATAATGGCAGCGCTGCTGTGCAGAGCAGCAGCAGCATGAGGTGAGGGCCAGTTCTTAGCTGGTGGAAAGCCACCTATGCTACTTCAATTGGCCTGTAACATACGACAATGCAGCCCAAAACACGTAATGGAACTGGGCAAACCCTCTGCTGACACCAATGACTACAGCATCAGTGAAACCAACTGAGCCTAATCCTTTTCCTCAACTGTAGGCTCAGCCCAAGACCTCTTAGTCACCATCAGCATGCCAGCATTCTTCCTCACCTCCTCCCTAATCCTACTGCATGCAAGGACTGGAAAGCAGCCTAATTCTGAGATATGCCAAACAGCCCCAAGTCAACAATCACATATACACACAGCAGTATGGAGACCTGGGTCCTGGCTGACAGCAGAGCAGCAGCAGAGCTGGGATTAGGCCCCAATGAGATCAGTGGGAAATGATACTGGTAGGGCAGCTCCTAAAAAAAAAAAAATATATATATATATACACACACACACATATACTGTCAGCACTACACAGTTTCCAAGTGAAAGACAGGTCAGCCACATGACAAGCAAAGACAGGGGGCAGGACTGCTCACTGGTGAAGAAAGATAACACTGTTATGGGCCATACGCTGCAGGTTATATACTCTGGTCTGCGTGGTTCTCTGGCTCCTTGTCAACCCCGCAGTTCGGGAGGTTGACATTTCTAAACCACACCTATTTTCCATATTGTGTGATCCACAGCCTTCAAGTTTGCACAAAGTCCCCCTTTTGGGCAGCCAGAAGGGACAAGTTTCAGTCTTCCCCTAATTCATCTCTCCTACCACTCCCTGATTTTTCCTAAACATCAGCAGTTGTATTTGGGCCTGAACCAGATAGCATGTGACCTAATTCTCTCTTCACTTGCTACTAACTACTGTAAGTTGCAGATGAATCAGAAATGTGTAAGCTTCAGTGACCTACAAGAGATCACGTGTTGCTCCTTGACCAACATTTTCAAGCCTTAAAAATAAAGGTTTGATTCCTAAATGTACATTCTCTACTACTAAGAATGTTCTGCTGCTCAAAAGTTAGTATAAGCAGTTAGCATAGAAATCTGGACACCCCACAGTATTAAGTGCCTACCCTTGCATTTAAGAAGCAGCCAGTGGAGATAAGTAAAGCTCCCTTGATTCCTAGGGAGCTACACTGATTTAAGCTAACTAAAGGTTCAGACCCCATCTTTTATACAGGCAAGTTTGGAAATGCTGGACTGTTGCAGTTTCCTGCAGAGCCAGCATGTGGAAATGAGGTGCTGTTGTTTATGACAGACCACTATGCAGAAAAAAAAATCTCCTGGTCTCAAACGTGACCTTTCCATCAGAGGTCACCAAAAAGTCATCAGTGATTTCATCAGATATCAACCAACTCAATTGCCCTTACGTGCACACATAGCAGTAACAACGTACAGGTCACACTCATTTCCTTGTGTGAGTCAGTCACTCTGAGCCCAAGGCCACCAGTTAGAAGAAAGAAAGATCGTCCGAGATCCTGAATTAGATTTCTGCTCTTGGCTCAGATCTCGTTCTCAGAAATATGCCTACTGAGTGATTACAGGAATTATACACCCAGTTTAGCGTTACAGAAAGGTGTCCTAGGGACAAGGGGGCTGCACTGCAATCGCATAAATCAGTGTGGCTCTACCGACACCCCAGCACCTCCACTCAGATTGTGGATCTGCTCCGGCATATTTACCCCATGGATTTGTTTGGCTGCTGTCTGATGTTAGCACAGGAAAGACAATAAAGAAATGAAAGAATAATACAGACATGAGGGTGACTGTTTTCCAAAGAGGAAACACTTGCTCTAGCTGGCAATGATTTACAGGGTCATGTTGTTCATTGTTGACATATTTTATCGTCATTATTTATCACGTTCACTGCTGGAGCCCTACGGAGGCCTGCACAGGAACTTGGGCTGTGTAGTGCAAGGTGCTGTACAAATAGAGAAAGCTGTCAGAGGGGTAAAGGCACCAGAGTCCTGCCAGCTGCTGCCACTGCAGAAGATACTGCAGATTCACAGCAGGACATAAAAGAGGCAGTATGGGGAAGATGGCAGGTGTCCAGAGTGCCAGAATATTTCTCAGCTCAGCACAGAACAAAAAGATTCTCTTCACTCCATCAAGTTTATAGAGTTAAGTTCACAAATGCTAAATGCTTGCATCATTTTTAACGCTTTCTTACTGGCCACAAGGCTGTCAAAATGCAGAGGAACTGCCTGCGCAGTCAGAATCCTGAACAGAAGATTACCCAATAATAATAATTATTATTGGCATTATTACTACAGATTTATACAGGCTGCCTCTATCAAGAGAGACATTGTACTCTCCTTGTGAAATAACATTTGCTTTACTCTTCACAGAAGAATTAGAGGCTTTACAGGCAAAAATATACTGGCAAGCTACTCCAAAAGCACTCTGAGGGAAGGCAAAGGTCTACATCAAATATGTACATTTGCACCTGCTTAGTCTATGATCACTTTTGCAGTGGTGTAAATCAGCAGCAACGTTCCTGGAGTCAATGCACCAGACACTCTACTAATACAAATCAGTGCAGTTCACTGACCTCGTATAAAAACCCCACAGACATGATACAGGCAAGAGAGCGCAATCAGGCCCTGTCCGAGATCGCCCCGTGTCCATATGCTGTTATTCATTACAAAGTATGATCTCAGTGCCTAGGGGCTCCTAGGAAGGCCAAAGTCCCCACTCCACTACATTCTGTGCTGATCAGTAATGACATACAGCACCTGCTTCAACAATTTGCAATGAAAGGAGACTGAAACCAGGTATATTCTGGATGCACTCTCAGATGATGAAAATACTGCCAAGTCTCATAATTATATGGTGAGCCCATACAAGTCCACGTTTTTTTTCAAGCCTCAGCTCCCAGTCTAGTGAGTTGATGAGATCTTGCAGAGAAAGGCTTCGCTTTTACCTAAAGAAGCCTCACAACTCAGACCTTCAGGCTGGCCCTTCTGCCCATTTCTGGTTTCCAACTACAACTTCAGTGCACGGCACATTGGCCACTGGTTGGGTTGGCTCTCAACCCTATTTGTGCCAAATCAGTCTAGAAGGAGCTAGAAGCCCAAAGAACAAAACAATGGGAAGCAAAGACTAGGTAACAAAATGCCACTACAACCCTTGTGAGACAAAATTGACACAAACTTTCCAGACTGAGTTTTCAATGTGCCTGAACTTGAGCCAGAATTACCAACTCAACGTGCACATTTATTTTACTTATTATTCAGATCTAAAGAAACCATTTATCTCTGTCAGGAAAAAAGTGAAATACCAACACACACTAGGAAAGAAAATAAACACACCGCTGCTCCGAGACAGCGGTGTGGGAGCGATGCAGAGCTGGCAGCCACAACCCTCGTGAGAAGCAGTGTGGCTCCTCCCTGCTCTGGTGTGTTCTCGGCTGTTATTTAACCATGTTATTTTAGTTAAAGGGAGTAACCCAAGTCTCCCAAAGAGCAGCATACAGTTACTAACCAAAAAAGAAACCTAGGGTAAGAGGCTGTGCTGGCCCTCCAGACAGCACGGCACCTGAAGTCCAGGTGGGAGGAGAGCCATGGCTGTTAGCAGCCAGCCTAAAGGCCTCTCTGAAGTACAGCATCCTTCCTGGACCATGTTACAGGTCCTACAGACACCTACAACTCCGCAGCACTGCCAAGCTCCCCGCATCAAAGACTTCCAGGAGGTCATTGGGAGCCAGCTTCAGGGCCATGCCCCACAGTGCCTGTACCAGAACAAGGATCCTCCAGGATCTCTTTGCACCTCTGTGATTCTCTTACAACACAAAACCACAGAATGGATGAGGTGGGGAGGGACCTCTGGAGATTGTCTATAGTCCAACCGCCCCGTTCAAACCAGGGTCAACAAGATGAGATTGCTCAGGGCTGTGTCCAGTCAGGTTTTAAATATCTCCAAGGATGGAGACTCCACAACCTCTCTGGGAAACCTGTTCCAGTGTTTGACCACCCTTACATGTGGAGATACTCAGCCACCTCCTAACCTGATTTGTCCGCCGTGTGTCAGAAGTGAAATGGGATAACTCCACTGTCCCTAGTCAGCATGTTGTGGTATTGTAACAAACCTACTGCAATAGTATTTGGAGCCCAGCTGGAGCTCAGGGCCCCATATGCTACATCTGTCACACCATGAACAGACAAGACAGAGAAAAAGTGAGGAAACAGGATGCAGAGAGGTGGCACGGTTCAGCTTATCTCGCACAACAGGCAGGACTAAAACCAGGGTCTCTGAATCCTCTGTTCACTTCACAGCATCAGGAGAACCATGCTAAAATATCCACAACAAAGCAGCTTTCTGTGTTCCGCTTTGCCACCAATGTTGGTGACATTTTTCATAGTAAGTACAAGCTGTTATAAGTTTAGCCTTTACCTTTTCCTGTTCATAGATCTGAAAAGGAAGGGCTTTCTACAAGACAGTTTCTTATTTGAGTATTCCTTGCACGAGGAACATGCTCAGATCTCTATTGCAGTGATTCACCTTCAGAAGAACTTTCATTCCTATGTAAGACCTCCGAGGTCACTGATCTGCTCCTATTACTGCAGCATGGATTAACCATGGAAATAGCAAATAGCCACAAAACAGGAATTTTCAAAGGGACCAAGAGCCACATGCGTCTACATGAGGGCCGTAGGTCTCCTTCTCATTAAAATGGCCAGGTGCAAACACACACCACTATGGTCTGTGATCTCGTTCATAGGGCTCTAACTTCTCCATCCAGGGCAGGGATACACCTGCCCTGAGAGTCACCGCTTTTCCCATTTTGTTACCTTCTGCCAGCACTTTTCTGGTTAAAGGCAAAGCAGAAGGAAAGTTAAAGAGCAGCAACAGCTGCTCCGGTGTCTTCCCCAGATGTTCAGCTATGTTCAGCCCGTTAACGGTTTGAGAAATCATTCGTCAGCAAAGGTTTTGCTGCCTTGCAGGCTTATCTCTGAAACAACATGGTACTTACTTGGAACATGGAACTTGCTCTCACCCTACCACACTTAGCACCTAGAAACCCCTCATCGTTTCTTAACCCACCACACTTTGTATTCTCTCTTTGGGTTGTAGAAATTATTTAGTGCCATGATGGACAGAGATGCGAAGAGACACCCACGCAGTTAAGATTGCCTCCATGCATTCACAAAACTCAATCTGAATGTTTCATTAATAAAAAAAAGTTAACCCAGTTTTTCTGGGTCCCGTGCTCCAGCACATCTCCCTGCTAGAGTGCGATCTTCTGCTGATTATCATTCAATTACTGTTATGATTCTCTGTTACAGGGATTGATTGCAAAGGTCAGTAAAAGGGAGAATTACAATGTGCGTTAATGTTGAGATCAAGGTATAGTTGAGATCAGGGCGGAGCAAAGTGGCTCATGTCCAAAGTTACAGCAGGTCAAATTACAAACAGCAAAGGGCAGTTTAAGCAGGCCAACGTTAGGACCTCTTAACACCAGGTATCAAGGACTTGGAACTGAACCACAGTGACAAGAGCTAATTGCCAGAGGGATACAGTCAGGACCAATTACAAGTGTTAACTGCCAATTAAGATGACAGGGCCAATATCAGGGCCACTACAAAGATCAATTATGGGATTATGGCAAAGGCCCACAAGTAGATAAGAAAAAGCCCAGCCCACCTGCAGCTACCCAGAGAAACTCAGATGAGGAGCGTCCAAAAGTGGGAGAAGACTTTTTTCCCTTGGGGCAGCTGGAAGACAGAGACTCCGTCTCCCACAGCTGGCACAACTGAGGCTCAGTGAAGTTCAGGAAACAAGGTGATGTACTCCAGCTGGGACTTCAGCCTGGAGGCCTGCAGTGTTGGTAGCGGTGAGGTAAGATTTGACTTACCTTCCCCATGGTGTTAACAGTCTCATGGTTGTAAAGAACTACCAAGAGGAGCAAGAGACAGCTGCATTTACAAAGGGCTTACTGAAAAGGAGCACAGAGCACAGCTCTATCAGCCTGAAGAACCAGCCAGGTGTGAAATCCAGACCTCCTGTACTGCTTCTTTGCTAGTGTTAACACCAGTGAAACCAGGATCAGAGGTTTTAAGCTCAGCCTTGCTCTCTCCATGCTTAATTACCTGCCCATCCATAAGCACATTATGCAGTGTGTGAAAGGGCTTCTCAGACCTCTGCTAAGCACTCCAGCTGTTTCAGAGCAACAGACAGAGCTTTATGAATAACCTTAGAGGTTTTCCCCTCTGTTTGCAGAGCTCACACATTGCTCTTAGGACCTGACCCACCTTCTCAGCTCACATAGACCTTCTCATCGACTTTAAAGGCATCTAGCCACAACTATAGCACAATCAGGACAGTGGTACAAAAATACTATCTTTTCTTTACCCTCCAAAGCCATCTAGGTGAGGAGTGCGGTCAGAGCATAAGGCAGGCAGGCAGAGAAGCCATGCTGGGCTGAAAGACATGCACGTAGATTTCCCTGGGGCCTGAACTTCGGTTTGTTCAAAGGAAGATGCCCAGGATCAGGCACATTCCCTCCAACTGCAAAACTCTGTTCCAGGTTTGCTCTCCCCTGGTATCAACCCATCAATACCTAAATGATCCCAGCTTGGAACAAAATTGCTAAATGCCTATAGAGATGACCATATCTACCTTTGGGACAGGACACATGCCCCTCCAGAATCTTTCACACGTGGAGGAGACAGTGATCCTCTGCATGCCAACCCTAGAAAGATCCTATTACACAGTCCTGAATACCACAGAGGCTGCTCAGGTTTCTTTGGAGCTGCAGGACCCACAACAATGAAATCAGCTGCTACCTCAGAGCACACCTGCAGCATAACCAAGATGACACCAAAACCCCATCCCAAAAAGCCTGGCTTTCTTATCTAAGCACCCACCCTTACACCGCCCAGCTCCCAAGCTATGCTGGAGCACCATTTGCCCAGGCTGGCAAACAACGTCCCTTTTACCGGCTGGACAAGATCCCCTGAATCCTGCGCCGTGCAGAGGCAGCCAGTCAGAACTGCGCTGCCTTCCCAGCTCACCTCCGAGATGCTGCTGTAAATCCAAAGAGACATTATCTTACCTGCCACAGTGTTACCTCCTTGACTGCCAGCAACGGCAAAGGGACTGGTGAAAAATGCTGTAAATTAATTAACATCAGACCTCTTGTAGCTGTTTGTTACTGTAAACAAACATTTTAATATGCAGTAATTAATTAAATCTGCCATGCTGTCCCCCTCCTCCCATTGATCTTTCTTCAGCTTTTCTTCTGCTCTGCCTCATCTTTTTCGCTTGGTGAAACAGATCACTTGCAAACAGAGACCGCTTTCCCAGTGGTCCAACAGCAGCGACCCAATTCAAAGAGATCACTTTCCTCTTCTTAATCAAATGCTGGTTCCTTTTTTTTCCCCACACATACTGTCTTTTTTTCTCTTCCTGTGCACGTTCTTTTCTCCCTCTGACACCTTCCTTCCCATTTATCAAATATAAATATAAAACTGATTTTTTGGTAAAGATTTAAACAACACCCCAGCACTTACCAGTTGTTCCCCAGACAAAAAAAAATTCTATCAAATGACATATCTTGGCACTATCCACTTTCCTTCAGCAGAATCTTTCCAGTGCCATCCTATTACAGCTCAGCTTCTTTATTCTCTCAACTCTAAGCTGAGCCCTAAGTTTTCCCTTAAGCTGTAGGCAAGCTGTACCAGGCACTGCTCAGACAAAACACATCGCCCAGCTAAGTTTTCCTGCTAGCTCCAGTTTATATTTGATAGCCCATTAACAGTCCCTCAGCAATACTGCCCTATGCTTTACCTTTCTCCCATCCCTAAAGACTAACAGAATCCACCTGTAACTCTAAGTTTTCTGCAAAGCTGTAGAGAGAGCCCCACAGCCATTGCCCAGTCAGACCTGGTCACTTTGAACCTGAAAGGTTAGTGTTGGGGTTTGGGTCTGGACTAAGGGTAAGAGAAGGAGAAAGCGCAGGATGGCAGTTGGAGCAGGGCTGAAAACACAAGGCAAAAGGAAAGCAGGTACTGTCAGGAGACCTGGGATGGGAGAAATGTTCCTACTGACCAGGGCTAGGGGGATCTCTTCTTTGACCAACCAGGAACAGAACAGTTTAAATAAAAGAACCATAATTACAACTGGTAGAAAGAGCAAGCCCAACACTCCAGTCAGAGTAGGTTGAAAAGCATCAAGGAGCAGGAAGAGCAGGGCTGATCCATGACAGAGTATAAGCCAAGAACCAAAGGCAACCACAGTAGAAGCAACACTCACCAGCCAGAGTGCAGTTTCACAATACATAAACAGGACTGCCAGAACAGGGTCCATCAGCATCCCTGGATAAGACGAGGTGTTCAGGGTCCTTCCAGGGAGCCCAGTCAGGAACAGCATGAGATGGTGCTATCAACAGGACTGAAGACAAAGCTAGATCTTGGTCTGAAACCCATCCATAAGACTGAGCTGAAGATGGGTGTGCCTAAAACATAGACTAAGCAAGGAGTGAAAGGCCAGGCCTCAGATGAAATGAAAACTCCCAGACCAATGGGCAGAGAGTGTGTGGGTGTGGGTCCCAGGTGAGGCTTGTCAAGCCAATTAAGAGCACGACTAACCCTCAGGGCCCTGACTACAGCTTCCCCCCGCCCCATCAAGGTGTGCCTTCACACCTTACAAAGATCTGGGTACTGGCTGTGAAACAATCTGGTTGCTGTGGGTAGACATGGGGCTATTTCAGTGGGACATGGAGCCAAGGCAACAACATGGCATGGGGGACTTGGAGCTAGGTTACAGCTATGGCAGGGACATGGAAATGGCATAGGGATGTGATGTGGGGGAACTGGGGACCCCAGTTCCCCTCCCCACTTTCACTGCAAATACCCATTTGAACTGGGCCCAGCCCAGTCCAGGTTCCATTTGGCATGACCATCTTCTCATTTCCATGCACCCAAAATATTCGAATGGCAGGAGTGCATGGTTTTGTTGGATGAGGACTGGGATTTCAGGATGTCTCTGTATGCGCATAAAGATGGAGGTGAGCCTATAAGAATGAATTTACATATAGGTGCTCTTGTATAATAAATGTTATGGCAATGCATGCTGTTTGTGGAATGATTGTTCTCATTGATAGGTTCACATATTCACCTTTGTGCAACACCTCCAAAGACATCCAACAAAATTTTATCCCCACAGAAAAAAAAACTGTTAGTGTGGGAGGAGCTAAGCCAGCACTGTGTGAAGCAGGAGGCAGCTGGAGCTGAAATGAGTTACAGTTCCTCACCAATACTGGCTTGTACTACAGCAGGGAGAAGTTGCCTTTCCTGGCAACCAGAACTACCCGAAGAACTGTGCCAGGAGCAGGGCCCAGGAGCTGTGAGCCCCTTTCCGCTATCCTGATCACTTGATGTGATCCTTATTCCTTCCAGAGAACAGAATTGCTGCAGACCAGGCAGGTCTGCCAGTAGCACTTCACAGGCAGGAGATCACCGGGTCTGTTCCACTGCAGGGGGAGAGCTCCCTAACCTCCGCGAGGCTGCCAGGGTGTGCAGGTCCTAAGGGTCGTACCCTTCAAATTGTGGGCTTCACCACGAAAGCTGGCTCCAGTGAAGCCAACCAGAGTCATGAGTACCCAGCCTCTCTCAGGAACAGGCCCTGCATTTGCAGTTTTATTATCCATTTTTCTTTTAATGTCCTGCACACTTGAGAAACCCTGTGTGAGAGTCAGAATGAGACAGGGAGAAAGAGAGAGAGAGGGAGAGAGAGAGCTCATCATGCCCATAAAAGGGACAGATTCTGATTAGCTGAAGTTATAAAAATGATTTATACTTGCAAACATTATTTCTACTTGTATTGTTTGCCTGCAAGCGTTAACATCACGTCATGGACACTGTAGCCAGACTCAGTCATCCCTTGAGACAGGACAGATGGCTAACGTCCCCTTCCCATCAAAGAAACCCCCAATGCAGAATTGGGGTGACCAGAAGAAAGACTTTGCTCTGGCTCTTGGCACTTCTGAGCCTCATGGGAACATTCATCCTCCTGCAGTCAAAACAGAGTCCCAGGCACTGAGAAGAGCAATCCTGATGTCGGCTTCTTCCCCTCTCTGCTTGGCATTTCCCGAGCAGGAGAAGCACGCTGAGTCCTGCCTATATTGTGCGCTTTCCCCGCCTCCTGCCAGCCCAGATCTGGGTTTATTTCCTCATCCGTGATTATTGTAAAGAGGAGCAGAATGAAATGCAGATGCAAAACATGCTCGTAAGAATTTCCTCTCTCTCTCTCCCCCATCTGCCAGAGAATAGATTTTAATCTTTAATCCATGAGCAATCAGCGAACACTAGCGAATTGCAAATTACAGATGTTTTACTGTCTTTGGCATTTTTAGCTTCCTCGCTTCCCCACTGCCACTCAGTGTCTTTCTCACATCCTCCCCTCTTCTGCATTCATCGAATGCCACGCGCCATCACCAAAACCATATGACACTGTCATCATTTGGTAATTAAACCTTTACTCACTTTAAATACGCAAAGCTGGCTGGGGTAAGCAGCACTTAACCCTTTCCTGACAGGCTCTGTGCATATCTGGAAAGAAGGGAAGAGGGGGACTGTGGACAGAACAGTAAGTGAGGGGAAGCCCAAAGTTTGAAACCATGTCCAAGTGCTGAGGGCTTTCCTTGGAAGCATCCCTGCTCTCAGAGAGGCCAAAAGAGACGGCTAAGGTCTCTGCTTGTTTCCATTTACCTTGTTGTCTGGGCTGTGTGGTACTACTGACAGAGAAGAGCATAGGCTCCTCTGTTAAACAAACCCCAGGGGCTGCTGGAAAACATTAGGTCCCTGATAATCTCCAGGAAAGCTCACTGCAACTTTAATCCTGCACCACACTTTTGTACTAAGCAATTACAGACTCAGCCCTGGACTAGCCCTGGTTGCTTCAGGTTGTTTACTAGCACAAGCTGTCCCAGTCTGAGGTCCTTGGTTTGACTCTTTGCTGCCCAAATTCAGACCTCCAAAGAAAATCAAGTGCAGGGGCAACAGACATCAGATGTAGGAGCGTGGGCAACCCCTCAAGAAAGTAGGGAAGTAGGTCTGTAACCACTCTTCCTTTCTCCTTAACCCCGCAGTGAGGTCAGTACAGCTGAACCCCCATGCATATGTCATCTAACTTAGTTCCTGGGAGTATATTTCAGCTGCGAAGGACAGGGAAAAACTTTTACGCTGCCTCAATTGCAAGCTTATAGAGAAAAGACAAAGCATGGCACAAAATGCCTTCAGCAAGAGCTGCTCTAGTGGCATGGGTCTCTTGTCTTAGGGTGACTTCCAGCAGGGGTTACAGCAGGGTCCAAAGCACAAGAGAGCGTTCATCCCTACCAGTCTGTGAGTGATCCAAATTCCCAGTGGAGGTTACATGGAAATTCTTTATCGAAGAAGTCCAAGGAAAATCAGAGATGGAGAAAGTGAGCCGTGGCAAGAAAGAAAGAGAGGGGGAGGGAGAGAGGGAGGGAGGGAGGGAAAGA
>NW_009205019.1:42273-53352 GCF_000690835.1 Fulmarus glacialis
ATAGATTGGCAGGGCCTGCTTTCCCTGTAAGAAGACTGCAACATTTGGGGAAACATAAATAACAGTTGACAAGAGACGGCACCGCAGAGACAGGCAGTAATTGTTTCACCTCCCTCTGTGCCCTGTCCACTGTAGGCTCCCAAGGAACTACCTTTGTATCTTAGCTCGAGGCAGCAGCTCAGGGCCCCTCTGGACCAGGAACAGCGAGAGCCTTAATCATTTTCTACAAGTTTGTCAATTTAACAAGTGTTTGCCCAAAGGGCACCTGTCTTCCTGCCTTCCTTTATTCCTCTCTCTGCTTGTTTGTTTGTGAGCTGGTGCATTCTGGCTGCTATCACCAGCACACCAGCTTCACACAAGTCTGGCTTTAAGCAGGATGCAGCCATCACTGGAAGCAACATGGTTAATCCCAGTTTCAGAGGTTACTGACTGCTATCCTCTCCACTTTCTGCCTCTGTCTCTTTTTTCCTCCATCTCCCCTTCATGTATGTGCAGGCTGCTGCAGTCACAGAGAGAAACTGATCCTTCCCACCTTCCCTGGCTGCCTCCCTGCACCCTGCCCTGGAGACTGAGCTTACCCCACGGCAGCTGGAGTTGAATTTGTCAAAAGGCTGAGCGCTGGCTGTCCTTGAAAACGCTGCCTTTCAGCTGAGTCCCCACAGGACCTGGGGCAGCACCAGGGAGCTCTGGTTCATCAAGACATTTTGGAGCGGCATCCTGCTGCTGGGTGTCTCAGCTGAAAGCACACGCATGTCGGGCGAGGAGGAGGAGGAAGGCAGGAGTGAAGACCGACTGCTGATGGGAAAGGGCCGCGCTCCTCTCCCTGTGCCAGGGCCCCGGGCCCTCTCAGGGTGCGACAGGCTGAAAGACAGAACTTGGGAATTTCCACAGTACTTCAGACCACTAAAAAACAGGTCCTGAATCTGCTTTTCTTTCTCTTTTTCCTTTGAATGTAATAATAGTAAAAAGTTTCCATAAGAAAGATTAAAGTGCCTGATTTGAAATGTATTCTTTTGTTTCAGATCTCAGGACAGGATTACCTTCACAGCCGCTGTTCCGATTAGCCATAACCCTCAATATCATTGTAACATGGCATTAGAACAACTCAGCATTATTTCAAGAATGTTCCTATCCTAGATTTGGCTTAGGCCTAAATATTATGCGACCAAATGACCGAAGTGTTTAAAGAAGTCATTAAAGATGGGAGCGGGAGGACAGTGCTGGCATTTACTCCCCTGTGAGATGGGGCAGGGAAGAACAGATTGACTGCAAAAGACACTTGTGTTCCAGACATGGCTTTTATTATGGAGCTGGGTGGAAAACAGCTCAGGCAACAGGACATTACTGCAGGCAAGCAGTAGCAACAATCCCAAGAAACCTCCCTGCCACTGTCAGTGATTTTTTTACAGTGAGGCTGGCCTTGAGCTGCGTACTCAGGTCAGACTCTTACTGATTACAAGGGAAGACTTGCCTGGACCATGATCCATTTGAGAAAGGCAAGCAAAAGGACATCCAGTTAGCCACTTGGATTCACAGCAGGAAGGTTACATCTCACAGAAACCATATGAGAGGCAAAAAGTCTCAAGTCTGATGGAAAATCTTGCAGGATCCTCACTTGCTTTTCTTGATCTTTGAGACAGTGAAGAAATTCTTTGCAAAAGCCAGAAGTACCACAACAGCTACTGTTGGGATTGTCACCTCTGAGAAGGTATCAGTGTGAATAACAATGAACCATAGATCCCAGTGTTTCACTTCAGCTGCAGGAAACCTACAGCTGACAGCAGAATTTGTCTCTGTAAGCTGCCCCGTGCTCTCTTCATGCTTGGAACTGCATCACAGCCTCTCCAAGACTTGCTGCCCCCCGGCCCTTCACAAGCCAGCAGTGGTTTATAATCTCAGTCTCCTCACCACTGGCAGGCAAGTCTTTAAGAAAAATGGGCGCAAAACCCAGGAAATGTGTGTCCTTATTAATCACTGTTAGGGCTGACAGGGGGGGAAGTGAGTCCTGGACCATATCCGGATGCAGCAAGGATGGAGTGAGAACTGGAAAGACCACTTCCCAAACACTAAACAAGGCCCCAGAGCAGAGCCCAGAGTGACTCAGATGCAATCAGAGAGGCTGGAGTGTGTTTACAGGTTCCCTTCAATTTGACACAGAGATGGACAGGACCAAAACAGACATACCAGGGCATTTTCCACCTGCCATTATGATCAAGAGAAGTCTCTTCTGCCTTCCCCACCCACTTCTGGGTGAAGAACATCTTTCTGGGTCATTTATAACGAAGGTGATGGGTTTAGGAAGAGATGAGCAAACCACAATACATGGAGCATTTGCCAAGCCCTGGTAAGAGGATAGGGAAGCAGAAATGCAGCTACCCTTCACATCAATATCAACTCCTTCTCCAGCAGCTACAGCCACAGTCTGCAGGGTGCCAGAGCGAGAGCAATGTTTTTCTCTGCGGCACTCCTCTCTGCATGTCACTGCTCTTGGAGACCCCAGGCAGGACAGAACAGGGACGGGATATACCCATGCTCAGCATTGACCATAAAACATCCACCACTGTGGAACTAACAGGGAGATCAGTGAGGAGTTTTTAGGAAACACATCTGATTACCCCTGCTCAGTCCTTCCTATCTCTCTTCTACAGCTTGGCTGTACATTTTGCCGGGGTAGGGGCAAGAGCCGCGTTTGGGCAGGCAGAACAAAAAGGAGAAGGATTGAGTGCTGCAGAACAAAAAGGCACTATACTTAGGGAGATAGATGATGATGCAGGAGGAGAGTTGAAAGCAAAATAATATTAACAAACTTTAAAAAGTCAGTATTTCACACCAGACACACTGCTGAGGTTTCATCACTGGTTTTCCCCAAGCTTAACCAGAAAGCATATGGCACGTCCTGTTTGATCCTGGGAGGTAACTGGAGTATTTCAGTGCAGGCCACTGTGTATCTATACCCTCCCCTCTGGCACACTAAAAGATCATGTAGAATAATGCAGCCGCCTCTTAGCATACTGCCCAATAACACCACAGAGCAGTCTGCACTATGAACTGCAAGGGGAGATGGAGACATTACGATATAGCATGTACATGCAGCCCAGATGACTGCCATGGAAACAACTTGGCTAGCCTGGCTTCATTGGGGAGGAATACCTGCCCTAGGCCAGCGACCCAGCAGGGAGACCACGCTGTTGAAGAGAATAGGAGCCTATTTCCAGACCGCTTCTTCCATTCCTCCTGCCAGCCTCAGCTGTTCCCCTATTGTCAGGCTTTGGCCAGGTGCTTCCCATCAAAAGTATTCTCAGGATCTGCTTTCCATTTTTCCCAGGCCAAAGCAACTGAGGTTACATGGGAAGATCCCAGAGTGAGCAATGTATTGCTTAAGTGCTTCAGTCAACAACGGAGTCTTTGCTCCTGGAGCTCTTGGTTGAAAAAAAGCAAGGTAGGAAAGTGTTTGGAAGTATTTAACCTGGCCATCTAGCAAATGGAGATGAGAAAGTCTTAATCAGAGTGTGCTAGGAAAAGCAATACAAGCCACTTCCCGTTTCGGTGCCTTTTTTGCTCCTCTCAACTTTTCCCCTCCACCCACCTCACCCCCTCCCACCCTGATGTCTTTAGATGTACGTGTTCTGTGTGTTTGTACAGCACCTTGCACACAGATATGCTGGCCTCTGCTAGGCTACCTGGGCTCACAGCAGTACCAATGATAAACTCCATTGGCAGAAAGTCCACTGGGGGAATTGCAAAAGGTCTGGAACACAAATTAACTTGTATGAGTAGGGGAGGGGGTAGTGGGAAGTCCAGCAGCACTGTAGTAGCCTTGAGAAAAGGGCCTGGCAAAACCCTAGTAGGAAAGCAACACCAGATGGGCTTGCACAGAGCACCATCACGTGTACTGAAACCTGGCTGATGGCCCGTAAAACAAAGGTAAGGTAACACGATAATGATCAGCACAAGGGAGGGAATAGCTGAATTTGGTGTCAGGCCAATTCACAGGTTTATTAATGATATAGAGCAAAGCATATCAAACACTATAGTGGATGATACCAAATTCTCTCATTTGTCAGCTCAGCAGTTAAGACAGGGCCAAGCAAAGACTCGCCACTCCTTTTACGCCTATGGTCTACTACACGTAAGGTCTTCTACCACAGCTATGGCCACGGCACCCATGATTCATTGATCACTTCCCTTTCAAGAATGAAATAAACCTCAGCCTGCTCAGCATCCAAAAGGATAAGGCATCAGTCTGCCCAGTAAAGCTGAAGGCAAGCTCATGTGCTGGGAGTTACATGAGTGCTTGATGGTTGAATCACACTATACTTCATCGTGATAAAATCCCAATATGAAAGCAGACAGGCCACGAACACCAGCTATACCATAACAACTGCCCATGGGTGCTTTCTAATACGTAGGAAATTCATGGTAGCTTAGCCCTAATCTTTTTTTTTTTTTTTTTTTTTTTGCAGAGAGGGGAGAGGGGCAGGCATGGAGGAATGGGAGGTGTTTGCCCTTGATGACTTTGCCCTCAGTATGGAGTGCTGGAGGACAAGGGCATGCACAGAAACTGCCCAAAATAGCCAACACTCAAGGCATTCCCAAGCTCATTTCACCCCATGGTAACTTGTTTGGTTGAATCCCAAGCAGCCACAGATGAGAATTTGCTATTTCCTGTTACTCTCTGTGGACGTTTATACAATAGGACACCATGCCAGTTGCTCCCAGAAGGTGACTATCAGGCTGGTTGCCAGGATCTGTGCAACCAGCACTTTAATTAGTTTGGCTGTAGGTCTGTGATAAACATGCCAGTCACGGAGCAAGCAGGTACCCTCCCACACTGCTCTGTGGCATCAGAGAAACCAGCCAGAAGAAGAACAAGGAGGAAGGTGGCTTTTCAGCACGCAGATGGGAAGTCGGGTTAGAAAAGATAGTGAGCTGGCCCTCAGCTGCAATATACAAGTCCCATGAGCAAAGCGGGACTTAGATCATGAATGAGGGAAAGAAGAAGCAGCATCTCTACAGGGCACCGGAGACAGAGGAAGGTCTCACTAGATGTAATAGGAGTGAAGCAAGCAAGAGTCAACCTGTAGGCTATGTGGAACTGCCCAGAGAGAGAGGATGGAAGCCTTGGAATTATTTAAGTCACTTGAAACTTGCCTGGATGAGGCATCTGATCACATACAGTGAAGAATAAGCCTCTGCTGACCACCTGGGGAAGAATAGCCAAAGGACCAACCCATATTCCCTGTGCAGGAGTGGTTCCCACCAGGACACAGCTGATGAAGCGCTCAGCTCTCCCAGAGCATTGTGCAGTGGGCAGCAATGCAGCCAAAAGCAGACAGAGCAATACTGAGGGCTCCTTGCAGGCTCCCGAATCAGTATTGGGAAGTTTGGCTCATCATCAGCCCCTGATGTGAGTTCCTTCCTTTGCCCAAGCAGACTGCTGATTAACTAGGAATTAAGCTGGCATGAGACAAGAGCTTGTTGATGTCTCTATAATGCTTCAGCTGATAGACAAAAATAACTTCCATGTTGTCTATTCTGCTTCATCTTCTGCAAACATGCCTGGTACTGCCAGACTGTCAGCCAAGGTCCTCCCGATACTGCAGTTTTATGCCTGTACTCAACAGGAGGAGATGTGCAGCTCACCCACGCTCCCTTACCCACACGTACATGTTCAACCACGTGCAGATTCATGCATTCACGCGTGCCCCCACACATTCACACTCATGACGCAGACACCCGCACATGTGTTCATGTACAAGAGTCCCCAGGCTGCCTGCATATGGGCATCCACCAAATGCTCAGGGATACACAGGTGTGCCTATATTGTGATGTACAGAAACACACTTTCTCACCTCCCTCTCAGGCACAATCATGTCAATATAAAGGTATGTGCATGTTTGAAGATGCCTTCACTTAAAAAGGATACATTCCTTCTCATATACACTCACCACCCAAGCATTCACACACACCTCAGCATAGATACCGTATGCAAATCCCATAACCACATAAATTAATATTTACTTACTCACATACAAGACATATGCATACAATATGCATATTTGAACATGCCTGCAAAAGAGCGCAAATACACTGCAAACCTACAGAAAGAAATACTTTTAAGTCACGTTCATGCACGTGTGTGTGAAGCAGCCTCACTGAGAAATGAATTGCTGACAATTCTGTAAGAAGGGGAAGAGTTGCTCTTTACTAAAGATCAAATTCTTCATCTCTTCACAGTTCATTATTGCGGCAGAAACATGGAGCAGTTTTAAACTGCAGATATTTGTTACCCTCATTAACATTAAAGATTCCTCACAAACCAGTTTAAGAGAGCAAAAAATTCTGCCCTGTTCCCTGTGCCCAGCATAGTCAGCTCCAATGCCGCCACTGCTACTTGTACTCCTGCAGTAGCAGGTCCCAGGTGAGGGCTCAGGAGCCCACAGTGCTAGGAGCTGTACAGAGTGATCCTGACTTTAAAGAGTTTATAGCCAACATCCGAAATCCTCCGAGCCCTGTGCAGCACGACAGCCAATTACAGCGGTAGGGCCTGTTTTGCCTGGATGAGCAGTGCCTGCTCACACTCTCTCCCCTTTCACACCCTGTGCTCGCTTTCCCGGCCACACACCTCTGTGCCGCCAGCTCCCAGGCAAACACACCCAGCTTTCCTCTCAGGACTCACCAGCGGGCACCCGGTTCTCACCAGCCTCCGCAGAGAGCGACGGCGCGGTGCGGACAGACCTGTGCAAGCGCCGAAACCAGCAGCAGCGCAGCCGTGACAATGCGAAGCTCAGCGCGAGCTGTGAAACCCTCCCAAGAAGTGAAGCAGGTATTAAGCACAGAGTCCAGCTTGGACTAATTATGGACTACGAACAATACCCAAATTAGCAAGTTTAAAGCGAGACCAGGCATGTCCACATGACATAATGGTCTCTGACACACATTTACATTGCCAACACAATCACTGATGTGAATTTGAATTTTCGCCTGCTTAGAAGTATGTTTTCTCTTTCCAAAGCTGCTAGTTCATCAGTTCTGATCTTTCCAATGGGAATTTTTCATAGCTTTTTTGAAAATAAACTTTCTTCAGAAGTCAGTGATTTGCTAGTAGTGGAAAAGCTATGTGTATGAACATATTTGTTTCAGAATTACATCTTTTCTTCTCCTTTCCCTAACCCTGTCCCTGAGAAGTGTGAGACACTATCTAAGTCCAAAACTGCTGGCACTTGCACAGAACACACTTTGGCAGATCTGCCTCAAAATCACTTCAGCAGGCATGGGCTCGCTTCAAACTGAGTGTGAATGTTTTCATAACAGAAGCAGTGGGTTTGGGGAAAAAGAAAATAATTAAGTGGAAAAACTCCCCACTGTAGTTCACTTGTTAAAATGAAGGAATTCAAGTTAACATTGCACACCAACAGCAAATGCGTGGCAGCTACTGTCGCAGGCTAAGAGAACACTAAATTTAGAGACAAGCAAATTTTCATACAGGGTTGTGGGCATGAGGGCTTACAAGAGAGCAAGCATGGTTGTACAAGAAAAGCATCCAGCAATGCATGTGTTCTCCCAGGCTGCAGGAACAAATGGTGCTGGCACTAAGAGATCCTAACATATATGTTAAATGGGAGAGGAGAGAGTAAAAAGAAGTTTAAGGTCTCTATAAGGAATAAACAGAGACTGCAAAGGTTTTGACTAAAAAAAAAAAAAGCATACTAGCTGAAGAGGGAAGGAGCAGGTGAAAGGAACTGTTCTTAATGTCACCATCAGGTTTTGTCTGACCTAGAAGGCTCCACTGACCCTAGAAAATGATTTTGAAATATTGATTTCACAGACAGCAGAAGTTAAGAAGGACAGATGCCCATCACCACCTCACAAAACATTAAACTCTTACCTTGCAAGTATTTGTTGAGCTCTGATGGTGAGCAAACACTGGGCAGTACGGGCTTTTGGCTAATCCTTTGACTTCTTGACTGCAGCCAAGGCATGAATAAAGAGCAGAAAGAACCCCAAATAACAGCACCTTCAGACCTCTATTTGCAAGATCACCTCTTAAGAACAAGTGTGAACCTGAATGGGAAGCACAAAGCGCTGCAGCAGCTCTGTGGGACAAGCAGAAGCGTCTGTTGAGGAACAACAAGGGCCAGCTGCCCCCTCGGGGAGGACAAGCCAGGGGTCGAGGGCAGCCCCAGCGCAGGCAGGCAGTGGTGGAGCAGGGTCGCACAGCGCCTGAGCCCAGCAGGCAGAGCCAGGAGTTGGCAGCAGGCTCCACCAACAGACCCGAGTAAAGCAAGCAATGAGCCAGCTCCAGGGTCCATCCAGGGGAGCCCGGTCAGGAGCAAAAGGAGACAGGGTCAGACAGGACCGAAGAACACAGTGTAATACGCATGGGTCCAGAGACCATGCAAAAGTCACAGCTAAAAGACATGACTGGAGACAAACTGCAACGTATGTACAAAGGGAGCATCCAGGAGGCAAGCTACCTACAATGCAAGCCCAAAGCTCATCCAAAGGGCCAGGGGGAGAGGTACACCTGCAGCATAGCCAAAGCAAGGCGCAGGTCTGAGCTTAAATGGAGCTCCTGGGCCCCAGCCCATGGGCCAGTGGGTGTGGGGTGTGTGGAGGCTCCAGGTGAGGCTGGTCGAGGCCATTAAGGCCTACTGGGGCTTTCAGGGCCCCTTGCTCAGGAGAAGGTAATTTGTCCAAAAAGGATGAGACCAGCATAACATCCAAGCTCCGCTCAAAACAGAGCGCTGCGAAGCCCATGCCACTCCAGAGACATCCCGAGGAAGAGTACCCAGAGACCACTGGAGCGCTTCTGCAAAGAGGAGCTGAAGAAGAGTCTGGGTGGGATTCAGGAAGGCTGATGCAACCTCCTGGTCTTTGGACGAGAAGATCGAACGTGCTCTTGATTTTGTCCAGGCCTCAGGGGACAGTTTAGATACTTTGTTTAATAGTCCTTCACTATGACCTGTTTCCCAGCTCTGCTGCTGTTTTTCTTTGTGTCTTCCATGTACTTTTGCCTTTGCTCCTCACCAGTAACATGGAAATACTATTATCCGTTTTTCCTACTTACCTGCTCTCTACTAACCCCGAAAAACATTTCTGAAAAGCATCCCATGAGATTCTCAGATAGGTGCTTTGAAGAATAATAATTCTTTCCTAAATCAAGATTTTAGAGAAAAGACTAGTTTGTATTACATCTTTGCTTTACAAGAGGACACCAGAGTATTAACCAGTTAAATAATAACATTTCTGTTAAAATAATTTAACTCCCCTGCGTCATTTTTTTTTTTAGAGAAACTTGCACCTATTGGACCTATTCACGTTAAAAAAAAAACATGAAGAAGCAATACCAGTGAAGTTAAAATACTTGTTTTAAATAGCATTAGTGAAAAATAAAAAATTCAGTTGCTTTGTGTCTGTATGTTTTGGTTTCAGATTATTCTTTAACCCTGGACCATATGATTTAATATGATTGCCCAGTTGTAGACTTCTAAGGGAGGAAAATGATCTTTATACTCTGAAATTACTCTGAAAGCTTGTGTGTGTTTTTAAAGAAGGAAGCTGTTTTCATTCATAAAATATACAAGAATCCCATTGTCATCCCCAAACATTGTGTCAATAATGAATCAGTTACAGTTTGAGATATGAGCAAATTAACAATAAAATTTACATCCTTCTCATTTGATGGCTGAGGTTTGAGCTAAGCTTTTCCTTCCAACTATATTAGGCTAAAAAAACACTTTTTAAAATACATTAAAGCTGAGAGTTGCATATAATCATTTGACTCCAGGAGCTGGGACTGAGAGAAATTGCTGTTAGGATAATCTTGGAGACAATATCTCAAGAGCTGTCTGGGCAGCTTCTGGGAGGTAGCTGGTAGATGAGGTTGAGGCAGCCCTCGCCCATGCCCTGCAAGGAATACACAACCCCCTCCAATATTTCATTCACGCAACACTCAGGCTGAGCCTGAGAACAAAGTTCTTAAATGCTAACAACGACCAAGGGAAATAACAACATCCAATCCATGTTCAAAACACACTCCCTAGGCTAAAGGGCACTCAGTTCATTACTGCCGTATGATTCCTTTTGCTGCTGGGTGTTGATCATTTGTGCTTGCAAGTCTAATTCATTTGTAAGGGCATCTAGAGGTTGGGGAGTTTGGTGGGGGCAGGAGACTGATTTCCAGCCTTATTTACATCTCAGGGATATATTTTATTAAAAGCCCACCTGAGTACATCTCCTGCATATGTATCTCTTCGAGATCCACCTCAGAGCACCCAGCAAAACAAACTGCTAGGACCTGGGCCCCTCCAGCCCAGCTGAGCTCAACAGAAACCAGAGGATGAGCCAAGCTCGGCCGAATGATGCCGGCAGGACTTGCTCTAAGGGTGCTGCTCTGTGGAGCATCTCGGTCAATCCACAGACAGAATTAGAGAAGAAGGAAAATAAGTGCCTAACTTTCCCTTCTGGTGGGCAGCTCTGAGAAGGCTGCCGGCTCATGCCCGCAGCCCAGCCAGCTTCCAGGCTGTCAGCAGAAAGGAGCAGCAAAGGCTGGGGGGGGCAGAGGGACCAGGCCGTGCCTCCCATCCCCAGTGGAGTGATCAGGGCTGGGCAAGATCCATCCCTGGCCCACTTCTGGCTCTGCCAGAGGCACACATGCCCCAGGGGTGCAGCACGGGGCAGGGGACTGGAGACTCCAGGGGTGTCACCCCCTCCCCAAAAAGGGAAGCTGAAATAAAAGGCAGAGGGAGCCTGTGTGTGTTTTTATTATTATTATTTCTGATTAAAGAGGAATTCATTTCATCTTTGCCTCCTGCCAGGGGCTGAGGTGCCGCCATTGAGGTTAACGGTGCGGAAGAATACAAAAAAATTTCATTGAGGAGGATTATAAAAGTTACTAGCTGGAACATTAACAGAAGAGTAACTTGTAAAAAATGCAATATTACAATATTCACAAGGACGGTAGAGCGTGGTAAAGCTATAAAATTCAACATTAAAATCTTCTACAGCCTAGATAACCTAGTTAACAAACATTGTATTGGAACTACTTTTTCCGCGGTGCTGAGGGGTGCGCGGGGC